>NC_056525.1:1574901-1597881 GCF_019175285.1 Sceloporus undulatus | reverse complement strand
GAGTGGAAAGTTCAATTTTGATTACAATTTATATCTACAGTCGGTCCTTCTTATACAGGGATTTTTTTATACACGGATTCAAGCATCCATGGTTTGAAAATGTTCCAAAAAAGTATAAATTTACCTTGATGTTCCATTTTTTATTAGGGACACCATTTTGCTCTGTCATTATACTTAATGGGACTTGAGCATACACGGATTTTGTTATACATGGGGGATCTTGGAACCAAACCCCAGCGTATAACAAGGATCCACTGTCGTTCCTTGGTTTAGGTTGGCTTAATGTATGTTAAGTTTGGGGTTTTTAAGACAGGCCAGAGGGGGAAATCATGTTCAAGATTCTGCAGCATAGGCCTCTGACAGACTGCCCAAATAAAGCTGCTTCGGGTCTCTTTGGAGGTGTGCTATTCAAATGAAGCCTGGGTCCTAAGAGTCCGGAGGTCGCGCCAAAGCCAGACTCCATTCCTAAGCACTGGAGTGCAGCTTTGGTTCAGCTTCCAGATTCTTAGGATGCATGCATCATTTAAACAGCATACCTCCAAAGAGACCTGAAGCAGCTTTATTTTGGCAGTCTGTAAGAGTCCTGCCATAGACTCCAAGAAACATGGAGAGAGAATCAGGGTTCAGGAAAGGAAGAGGCAGCAGGGGCCACATTGCAAACATTGGAGGGCTAATGGAGCGCACCAAGGAATTACAGAAGCAAATCAGCATGTGTTTCATAGACTACAGCAAGGCCTTGGGATGAATAGATCATGAAAGGCTATGGAAGGCCCTGAAAGGCATGATGGGAGTGCCAAGACTTCTGAGGGTCCTGGTGAGGAATCTGAACTCAGGGCAAGAAGAGGAAGCAGAGCAACGGAATGGTTCCCAATCGGCAAAAGGTTCAGACAGGGCTGCATCCTCTCACTCTTTCTGTGCAACTTGTAGGCAGAAGATATTGCAAGGAAAGCAGCCTTGGGCAGAGAAGAAAGGAGTGGGAAGAGGAGGAATGCTACTAGTAGAGGACCCCAAAGCCCTGGAACAACTACTAAGGAAGGTCAAGGGAGAAAGGGCAAAGGGGGCCTTAATGTCAGACATCAAGGAAACCCAAAGAGTGACCCCTGAGGAGCTTCACAAGTTCAAAGCAATAGAAGTAGTCAATTCCTGGCATCAAAGATGGATAGAAAGAGGGACTGCAGCAGCCAGGAAACCAGAAGCAGAGTAAGAATTAGAAGAGCGGCTGTGAAGGAACTAGAGAAGATCCTAAAATGCAGAGATATCCAACTGAGCACAAAAGCCATTGCCTTCCCTCTGATGTGGGAGATAAATAAATAATAAATAAAAATTTTATTTATATGCCGCCCTTCCTCCGATCAGAGCGGCTTACAACATATTAAAATACACACAATTACAATAAAACCACATTTAAAAACAAACCAACAGTAAAGCCCCGTAGCCCAACCTCTTGGCCACGAAAGAGGAGGGAGGCCCACAGGATATTTATTCGGGGAATGCCTGTTGGAATAGGAAGGTTTTCAGGTCCTTCCTAAATTGGGCCAGGGTAGTAGACGAGCGGAGCTCTGTGGGCAGCGCGTTCCAAAGGGCTGGGGCAGCTATGGAAAACGTCCTCCAAGTGGTGGAGACCAATCTAGCCCCAGGCACCTTCAGTAGCTGCTGCCCAGACGTTCTGAGGGTGCGAGGCGGAATGTACGGGGAGAGGCGGTCCTTCAGGTATCCTGGGCCCAAGCCATTTAGGGCTTTATAGGTAATTGAGAGTTAAGATGGAGAGTTAAGGAAGAAGATAGGAAGGAAATCCATCCCTTGGAGATGAAGTGGGGCTGGGAAAGAGGGCTGAGGGTCCTGGAGCAGATCCAGCCAGAGACCTCCCTGGAAGGAGCCAAGAGGACCAGGCTGAGGAGGAGGAAGGGCTCCTTGGAGGGAAGGAGGAGAGCAGGCCCCAGGCCAGAGGGGCTCCAGGAGGGGAGGAGAAGGAAGGTCTTCCTGGAGGTCAACAGCAGCCACACAAGAGGGGAGACTGTCAGGCTCATCTGTGTTGTGGTTGTGGTTGTTGTTGTTGTGGTTGTTTGTTTGTTTATTATGATTTAAAATGTAATAAACGCTGTTATTCAAAAGCTGTAGAAGGAGAACCAAAAGCCCCGGAACCGAGGCAAAGAAGAGCCAGGCGCCCCAGCAGCAGCCTCGGGGAACCATGGCAACCGCCCCCCCCCGCTTCCTCTTCTCACCTGGTAACTGAGCAGCTCCCCGACGTCCATCTCGCCCCCTTTCCTTCTTCTTTCCCAAAGAGAGAAAACGGGGACTCCAGGGGGCAAACCCTTCGCCTTCTTCCGGACTGTCGCAAAAAAGACGCGCCGAGCCGTCAAGCGAGACCGCCCCGCCAAACATGGAAAGGCGGTTCCGCCACGCTGCCGTAAAGCGAGAAGAGAAAGCAAGCGCCTCCTGCTCCTCCTCCGCCACGCCGCCGTAAAGATACGCGAAGGCGCGCCCTCGACGCCGTCGCTGCAGGCATCGGCCGTAAATACCAGACTATGAGCGCACATGAAAAAAGGAGAGCGTTGGCAGCCATCATCACCAGAATAGCAATAATAATAATAATGCATGGTTTAATAATAAAAGTAATAATCATAATCATAATATCTGCACTATTTAATAATAATAATAATGTATGATTAAATAATATCAATAATAAAGATGCATGACTTAATTATAATAGGAATAATAATAATAATATCTGCACTGTTTAATAACAGTGTTTAATAATAATAATGATTGGCTTAATAATAATAATAGCAATAATAATAATGACACATGGTTTAATAATAGCAATAGTAATGATAATAATATCTCACTGTACTTTTATTAATAATAATAATAATAATAATATCATACTACACTGCTTCATAATAGTAATAATAATCTGCAGTTTAGCAATAATAGTAATAGGAATAATAATATCACACTGCACTGTTAATTATTGCTATTATTATTAATATCAAATAGTTCAGTGTACACAAACTTTGTTTCCTGTGCAAAATTGTTAACGATGTTGTGTATAAAACTGCCTTCAGGCTCTGTGTACAAGGCGCATGCAAAGCATAAATGAATTCCATGTTTGGACTTAGGCCTCACCTCAAAGGCCTCTCAGTCATTATGAATATGTGAATATCTCCAAATCCCAAAATATATGCCAAAATCCCAAACACTTCTGGTCACAAACTCTGTTGCCACAATAAACTACAATTCCCAGGATTCCCTAGCTGGATTATTTCTGCAATGAGGATTGGGCCCGAAGTTCTGATTTAGGGAGTATCCGCACTGCAGAATTAAAGCAGTTTGACACCAAAGTGGATTATTCCTGCAGCGCGGATGGGACCTTAGAAGCTTTGGCAGCATCCACACTGCAGAAATAACCCAGTTTGACACTGCTTTAATTGCCCTGGCTCAATGGAAATGCTGGGAGTTGTAGTTTTGTGAGACATTAAGCCTTCTCTGTCATAGAGCTCAGGCGCCATAACAAACTATAGATCCCAGAAACCCATAGCATTGAACCTTGGCAATAAAAGTGGCGTCAAACTGGATTATTTCTGCAGTGTGGATGCAGCCCAAGTGTCCCTTTTTGGAGGGACCCGCTTCAATCCTTTTGGAGAGGTGGGATATAAATTAAACTTACTATGATGATGATGATTGTTATTAATGCATCCAGGAGCAGAAAAGGGTCACGGCGGTTATGTTTACAGTGCGCAATAAGTGCATTTCATTCTCAGCCATATATGAAGCAATGTGGCAGTGAACACACACACATATAGATATATATAGTTATTATGGAAGAAAAGCTAATTGCTCCAAAGGCTGAGAAACAGCCCTAATACAAGCCCACCCTTCCAGAGTCTCCTGTGCCATTAATAGCAGGATTTGCACCATTATCTCTGCAGGAGATGTCTCCAAAGAGAGGCCCAGAATTAAAAACATATGTAATTTCTTGACAGAAGCCCCAAAGTTGCACCTTGGCTCTTATGGGGACGAAATTAACTTAACAAATCCTTGCTGAGAGACATTGCGGGATGATGGGCATCGCCTGCCATCCTTTTATTGAGCAGCCGGATAAAAGAAGCAGCTGCGACAGTTTTGGGAACACGGTTGTCGCTCTGCGGAAATCGACATCTTTACTGGGGACGCAGCAAAGATATCGGAAAGCTTGGCAACTTGGGTTAATAAAGAAGACGTATCGACTGGAGGCAGTTTAATGCAAGCGGAGAATAAATATCTAAGACAAGTCGGGGGAAAGTTGTTGGTTCTGAGTGTATAAACTGAATTCTTAGGACCCCAACAGATGTTGAAACCAACAGCAAAGGCTTAACACTTCCAAGTCGACGCTTTGTTATGTTGTCTTTTATTAAGATTGTGCTTTGATGGAGAGTTCCTGCATGGCAGAAGGGACTGGATGGCCCTTGTGGCCCCTTCCGACTCTATGGAGTTTATCACACTGGGGCTAATTTCGGCATTAAAGAGAGATTAAAGCGTGTTTAAAGCGTCCCACAAAGAAAAGGAAAATGGCGAGTAATTGCAGGATGATTATCACACACAATTGTGCACATAAAGAGGTGTTGCATTGTCGCTGAAAGCCCAAAAGTAAAAAGGTGCATGTTAATGCTTCTTTGTAATGACCACTTCAAAGGTGGGTTTTGTGTAGTGTAACGTCATGTGAAATCGTTTTGCGTAATTATGTGATTTTGCCAGGATACTCATAGGATAAACTCCCGATCTCCATCGTGTGACAAACTCCTATGTTTCAGTCCAACCCCCTTCTGCCATGCAGGAACTCTCAATCAAAGCATCCCCATTGACAGATGGCCATCCAGCCTCTGTTTAAAGACCTCCAAGGAAGGAGACTCCACCAAAATCTCTGAGGAAGGAGTTTGTTTCACTGTCAAACAGCCCTTACTCTCAGGAAGGTCCTCCTAATGTTTCAATGGAATCTTTTCCTGGAGCTTGCCTCCATTGCTCCATTGGGTCCTAGTCTCTGGAGCAGCAGAAAACAAGCTTGCTCCATCCTCAATATGGCATCCCTTCAAATACTTAGACAAAGCTATCTATCAACCCTTAACTATCTTTTCTCCAGGCTAAACATACTCAGCTCCCCTTTTCCTCATAAGGCATGGTTTTCAGACCCTTCACCATTTTGGTCACCCTCCTTTGGACACACTCCAATTTGTCAACATCCTTTTTGAATTCTGGTGACCAGAATGGACACAGGATTATTCCAGGTGAGGCCTTATCAAGGCAGAAGAGAGTGGCACTTGATCTCTAGAGACTATACCTCTATTGATGCAGCCTAGAACGCATTGGCCTTTTTAGCTGCCGCATCACACTGTTCACTCATGTTCAACTTGTGGTCTCCTAGGACTCCTAGATCCCTTTCATACATAGAAGTCTCCTTAAACCAGGTGTCCCCCATCCTATATCTATGCATTTCATTTTTTTTCTGCCAAACCTTACATTTCTCCATGTTGCATTTCTTTTTGTTAGCTTTGGCCCAGCTTTCTAATTGATTCAGTTCGTTTTGAATTTTGATCCTCTCCTCTGGGGTATCCCTGTTGAGGTTCACCCCTTTTCCCTGAGGACCAGAAAGGCCAGGACAAGTAACTCTGGATCCCAAATCTTATCTCCGAGAGCTGGCTGGCCACTTTACCTGCCACGTCCCTAACAGAAATGCCCCTTTCACAAGTTGTTTGTGAAGCCCTTCCCTTGGGCTCCTCCAACTGAATCTGGCTCCTCTCTTGGCCTCTGGAGACTCCAATCCGACTTTATTGCTGCCCAGGAAACTGAGTTCCCCGCTGCTCTTGCGGAGGAGGATTCAATAACCAAGTGGCCTTATCCAATAAAGAGAGATGGAACGCGGGGAGAAAATATTGAATTAAAGGCAAATAGAGAAAGCAGGGGATGTTGAACGGAAAGCTGAGAAAACAGAGAGACGGCGGAGAGGGTGGCTTGAGGGCTAGAATTGCCAGCTGTGATGGCAGGTATTGACAGACCAAATCCAGCATCTCTGCCCATATTAAATCGTGTTTTAGAGTAGAGCTTTGAACATGCAAGATATTGGAGAAAGAGAGAGCGGAGGCAAAGATAAGGGAAGGGGGAAGGCCTGGTTGTTTTGTCCGTGTTGAAAATGTACCTTCTTTTGACATTCACCTCATGTGAACTTATGCAGAGACACTACATAACTATAGTACTTTGATTGCATTTGGATGCATCCTGCCAAATGCTGGCATTTGTAATTTGCACCATTATCTCTGTAGGAGAAGGTTGCAAAGATTGGCCAGGAATTAAAAACATATACAGTTTTTTGATGCTGGAGTTCTCTCGAAAAGACAAAACTAGAAATTGCTGGAATCCATAGGATGTACCTTTGAAAGTTGGGAGAGACCCCAAGAAGGGCCATCCAATCCAATGAAAGCCCTCCCTGTGACTGATGACAATCCAGCCTCTGTTTCAAAACAGCCTCCAAAGAAGGAGACTCCACCAGCCTCCAAAGGAGTGCATTCCAACACCAAACAGCTTTTACCATCAGAAGGGTTTTCCTAACATTTAGGTGGAATCTCCATTGCTCCGGGTCTCAGTCTCTGGAGCAGCAGAAAACAAGCTTGCTCCATCCTCAGTATGACATCCCTCCAAATATTCAAATAATAAAGATCCTTGATGTAGAACTGTGACCAAACATTAATCTACTCCACATGTATTTCTGCAGATCATGTAGTCTTGTCTACTCCGTTGCCTGCAGAATGCCTTTTGTATCCCCCTCCCCTTATAGTAGGAGAATTCAGGTGGAAAACACACAATCCTAGAATCGTAGAGTTGGAAGAGATCCCAAGGGCCCTAAGCCATTCCAACCCCCCTTCTGCCATGCAGGAACTCTCCATCAAAGCATCCCCATTGACAGATGGCCACCCACCTCTGTTTAAAGGCCTCCAAAGAAGGAGACTTTGGGTGTGTGTTCCACTTTCAAACAGCTCTTACTGTCCTCCTAATGTTGAGGTGGAATCTCTTTTCCTATACTTTGCATCCACTGTTCTGTGTCCTGTTCTCTGGAGCAGCAGAAAACAAGCTTGCTCCGACCATCCTCAATGTGACATCCCTTCAAATACTTAAACAGGTCCCTCTTAAAAACCATCCCTTTTTAACATACCCACATCCCTAAGCCGTTCCTCATAAGGCATGGTTTCCAGGCCCTTGTGGAAGATCATACACATTCTTTCCTACAAACCATGCTTACACAAAGCCACCTTTGTGTTTGCAAAAATGTGCTTCTCTTCCTTTCCCTTTCATCTGCATTTCTTTCGCCACAATCATCACTTTCAAAATTAACACAGTATTTTCCAGAAGCACAAGTGTGAAGAGCTCCACACATTTCCAAGGCACTGGATTCTTCCCGATCAGCCACAGACGCCATTGAGATGAGGCAGTTTGGCATCATAAGGATGCCATCTGTTCAGAACAGGGAAAGTCTGGTACCAGCAGATTCCGCTGCTTTGGGCTTTGCTGGCATTCCTACTGATACGTCTCATTCTTATTCCTCCATCACTTAAAAGGGTTGCCAGATCTCAGGGCCTGGCCTTCGGTTTGGGTGCTTCCTCTCCAAGTGGGAGATGAGGGTTCAGACTCTCCAGTTTTTGTGCAGCTCCAGGCAAGACAAGAGGATTGTAAATCTCCTGCTAGATCTCAGGTTAGATGATGCACGGGATGCATGGTTTTCCCGCTCCCACAGCTGCTTTCGATTGTCTGGAAACTCCAGCATTGCTTCTCCTAGAAAAGAGGACCAGGTTTTGCTGGTGAATCAAGCATCCACTTTTATTTAGAGAAGTAATGCATATCTATCCCAATGCAAGACAAACCAGATGTTTTGACGGTAGCCCAAGCATTCACTAGCCATGCGCAGCCTCCTTTAAGTCCCTTGTTGTCATAGAGAGCAAGATACACCATGCAAATGTCACAGACACAGTGTCCACTGGTTCTTCTGGAAGGGATTTCCTAAGACCTGTATCTGTGCTGCAAAATTAATGCCATTTGACATTACTTCAATGCCATGACTTGATGCTATGAAATTCTGGGATTTGTAGTTTTGTGAGGCATTTAGCCTTCTCTCTCTTAGAGAGCACTGAGATGGAGCTGCAGCAGTTAAATCATTGCCAAACTGCATCAATTCTGCAGTGCAGATGCAGCCCAAGACACATAGTTTAAAAGGGATACATGCTTTTCTAAGCTGTTGTTGTTGTGAACCCTGGTCTTCAGAGTCGGAGTCAAACCCTATTCAAATAATAAAAATCCTTGATGTAGAATTGTGACCTGTATAACCAAACATTAATCTATTCCACGTGTGTTTCGGCAGGTCAGGTATTTTTGTCTACTCCATTGTCTGCAGAGTGCTTTTTGTATCCGCCCCAGTTGGTAGCACACACAAAGACACCTCCGGGGTCCAAACTCGTTTTTCATCTGCAGGGTTTCTCGCTTGTGCAAATGCGGAGAGGAACCGGGATGCACATCACCTGCCGTCTTTCACCCATCCATCCATCTCCCACCCGACAAGCCTTCCCCTCTACAAACAAAGAAGTGACGGGAGCCCTCCCCATCCCATCCTCTCCATGGCCGCCTCCACGTTTCCATCATCGCTGGCATGATGGGCCATCGGTGGAGCTGTTTATCAGGGCCTCTGACAGTCCCCCACATGGAAACACTATGGGGGCATGTGGGGATGGGGGGATGCACTATGCACAGGTTGCAAAAGAGTGCCGAAGGGATATGCCAGGGAGAGACAGGTGGAGGAAAACCAAAGCCCAGAGGCTTCAGCTTTGTTTTTGCAAAATGATGGTGGTGATGAAGATGATGATGTCTTCATCTTTTTCATCCTCACATTCCAAAAATGAACAGTTTCTGGTAGTTTTCTTCCTTCGGTGCAAGAACAAGGAAGATTTCCCTGCTGTTTGTTCCTGATCCCTAATCATATTTTTGTGAAGTCTCCCAGGGATTCCATGTATGTGTCAAGAACAGGGGGACCAAGCGTCCTCCTTTTCCCAAACATGTCCTCCATTTGAACCTTCTGCCCAGGAGGAATTCCAAAATGTCCTCTGTTGCGAGCAGCACTAAGAAGCATGTATTTGCATTTATGTAAATGTATAAATATATGGCATGACCAAATAAAAGCCAGAAAGGCTTTTATGGCCAGCCTCCATAAGTAGCCATGTTCTAGAAGAAGAGCTTGTTCATGTCATTTCACTAGCATCTGTAAATCCACAAACACCTGGAGAACTTCAACAGGAATGAAGAAACCCTAAACTGAACAAAGTTGGGCTCTTAGTCCTGAAAAACAGCAAAATCAGGACTCAGCAAATACCAATGAAAACCTTGCAGGGTCCTGAAAACCATGTTCGAATCACTGCTCAGCATGGATCCCCAAATGTGACTTTGGGCAAGCCAGCCCTTCTCAGGCAGCATTTGCACATCAGAAATAATGCAGCGTGGCATCACATTAACTGTAATGTCTCGATGCTATGGAATCCTGGGATTTGTAGCTTGTGGTGGCACCAGGGCGCTCTGACAGAGGAGGCCCAATATCTCACAAAACTACGAACACCAGGATTGCATATCATTCAGCCGTGGCAGTTAAAGTGGTGTCAAACTGCATTATTTCTGCAGTGGAGATGCAGCTTCTGAGGAAGGCAATGATGCGCTTCCTCTGAAGACATATTGCTAAGAAAAGCCTGAAAGCCATAGTGGTTTGAGTGTTGAACTAGGACAATAGGGCATTAGGAGACCCAGGTTCAAATCCCTGCTGAGCCATGGAAGGTGAGCTTGGGCAATAAGTCAGCTTCTCTCAGCCTCAAAGGCAAGCCCCCTCTGAACAAACGGGCCAAGAAACCCCAATGATTGGGCCACTTTAGGCTTTCCACAACAAAAAGAACATGAAAAGCCCAGGGAAAGGCTGTCATAAGTCAGAGTTGACTTGAATGTACACAACAACAGTGCAGAAGTACAATGGCTTTTCTATGCAAACACACACACACAAAAGCATAGGTTTTGTGCAGAAAATGTGTTTCTTGGAAACAGTGTTTTCTGTGCAAAATATACCGTAGTGTTTCCTGAAAGGAGAAACATGCTTTCTATGCCCCTAAAAAGGTGCGGGAGGATTATTTTTTGCCTAGCAAAAAAAACAACAACAACCTTTATTTCGATGTGCACAAATTGTTCCCAAAGACCTCATGAAGTGTGAAGATTCCCACAGTGGCTCCGGTTTAATCAATAGGTTTTCCCAATATGTAGGGAAACCCTTTTCCCCTTGTCTGCTTCTCCTATAAATAGATATCAAATATCATGGTAACAAGGCAAAGGCCAAAAAGGAAGACCAGATGGGATTCTCAGGACCCAGGAGCTAAAAGCCATATTTCTGAAGGGTCCAATTAAACCAAACCAGGAGCTTGAAGGTTCGGGTCTCCTGGCATCTTGGCATAAAGGCACGCCAGCATTGGGATGAAGCTGTCCTGGCTCTAATGAGCAGCCATTGATTCTCCTTGGGAAACTCAATACAAGCAATTGCACATCTGCTTCACTGGAGTCTATTGGGAGATGCTGAGCGGGGACCATTTCTTTTCAGTGATTGTCCCCTGTCTTCAGAATTCAGCCTCTACCTCTCTCTCACCCCCTTTTTCCAAGCATAGAATCACTGAATGATAGAGTTAGAAGAGACCCCAAGGATCGTCCTGTCCAACCTTATTTTGCCATGCAAGAAGAACCATCCAAGCCCTCCCTGGGGCAGATGGAAACCCAGCCTCCGTTTAAAAGCCTCCAAAGAAGGAGACTTCAGAGCTCTCCAAAGGAGGAGTGTCTTCCACTGTCTAACACAGTGGTGGCGAACCTATGGCACGGGTGCCAGAGGGGGCACTCAGAGCCCTTTCTGTGGGCATGCGCACTGTTGTCCCAGCACAGTTTGCCAGAGTTAGTACCAAGAAAGCCAGAGGAATGTGGCACTTTGCAATAAATAAGTGAGTTTTGGGTTGCAGTTTGGGCACTCGGTTTCTAAAAGGTTCACCATCACTGGTCTAACAGCTCTTACTGTCAAGAAGTTCCTCCTAACGTTGAGGTGGACTAGAAAAGATCTTAAAATGCAAAGATATACAGCTGGCCCTCCTTATCCACAGATTTTTTTATCCATGGATTCAAGCATTTATGCCTTGAAAATTATCAAAAATGTATAAATTCCAAATAGCCAAGCTTGATTTTCCATGTAATAATAGAGACACCCCTTTCCTTTTCCATTCTATTTAATGGGACTTGAGCATCCACGGATTTTGTTATTCACGGGGAATCCTGGAAGCACACCCCAGCGGATAACAAGGACCCGGCGTACAACTGAGCACAAATGTTAGAACCGTACAAGCCACTGTATTCCTTATCACTGTATACGGATGCAAGAGCTGGAGAGTTAGGAAAGAAGATAGGAGGAAAATCAACTCTTTGGAGATGTGGGGCTGGAGAAGATCGCTGAGGATCCCAAGGACAGCCAAGAAATAGGTGCTGGAACAAATCGAACCAAACATTTTTCTGGAAGCCAAGCTGACTAGACTGAGGCTGTCATGGCACAACTCACTGGAGAAAACAATAATGGTAGGAAAGGTGGAGGGGAGCAGAAAGAGAGGAAAGTCCAATGCTAAATGGATGGACGGCATTAAGGAGGTCATGGGTATGAATTTGCAGGACCTGATCAGAGCAGTGGAGGACAGAGGCTCTTGGAGATGTCTCATCCAAAGGGTCACCATGGGTTGAGGTCAACTTGAAGGTGGACAACAACAAAGGATCCCTTTGGCACAGGCCCTCAAAGCCAGGGAACACCAAAATGGAATAAAAATAACATGAACTATTTTATCTCCGTCTGGGGACCAGGAGCAGTGCATCAAGGAGCAACCCACCGTAGGGACTGACCAGGCAGCGAAAAGGCGTGGATCTCCCTCTTCGTAATTGTATTCTTTGGGCCCTTTTCAGTCGCCAGGCCTCGAGATCTAATTCTGAATAAATAATTGTACTGAGTAACCCAGGTCCCCCGGTGATTAACTAAACACACGGCGCCTTTGCGAAATTGAATTAGTGGTGTGTGCACTCAGTCGTCATTACCCTCCCCACGTCATGAATATTAATGAGGGGTTATTAAGAAATGTAAATGATGCCTCAGGGGGTTGGCAATGGGAGTTGGGGGGGACTTTGCTCGCTGGGAGCTGCGGCTTGATATGACAAACCATTAGGAAAACAGCCTGATTGAAGTCACTTTTTAATTATGTCAGATCTGCCGCTTTCCTGCGCGCAGCAGCCTTTCCGGATGCTTTCGTTTTTATTAAAAGCAGAAAAGGCAAACCAGTTATAATTGGACGGAGAAATTAGCATTAGCAAAGCAGCAAATCTGCAGCTAAGGAGAAAATGTTGTGATAGACCAGAGGCGCGCTGCGTTTGCCTGCGTCGCGTGCGGCACAAGCACCTTCGCTGCCGTTTTTTGGTTTTCGACAGACTGCACCATGAAAGATTATTATTTTTCTGGGGTGCAAAGGAAAGTAAGACGGAACGGGAAGAAAAGAACAGCAAGCAAAGACGTCATTGCAAATGGCAGCTCTTTGCTTCCACATTAACATCAAGACACTTCCACTTTGGTACTGTTTGCACAGATTCCTCTGCGTGGATCGGACGGCTGCGTTTCCTCTCTCTCTCTCAGCCTCATGCAGAGAAGAAGAAAACAACCCTGGCTGCCCCGCTGTTGCAAAATGGGGTTGTTTTCCTCTTCGCCTGCATTGCAAAATGGGCAGGGGCTGGGGAGAGAGGTGTGGATATTCGTGGATTTTGTTCCTGCAAACCAAAAATGAATACTGTATATACTCAACTATCGGTCAACCTCATGGATAAGTCAAGGGCAGGTTTGGGGGCCAAAACTATGTAATTTGCTTTGACCCATGGATAAGTCAAGGGTAAAACTTAGGGGCACGTGACACAGATGAAACAAAGGAAAATAATGCCAAAGCACTTACAAAATTCCAGCAGGCATCACTCTTTATGCTGACACTAAAAGCTGGATAGATGAGAGAGCAGACCAGGATCAGTCCTTCAAAAACAGATTGAACTCTTAACTTTCGCAAAGGGATGGTTCCTTTTTTAAATATGAGTTAATGTATAGTACATCCATGGACCGTAGGTAAGTCGACGCAGTTTTTTTCGGGCAATTACTTGACTAACATTTCTAGACTTATCCATGAGTATATACAGCAATTTGGCCATTTTTCTCCCCAGTGGAAGACATTTCTCAAAAAAGAAAAGAGGAGGAGGAGGAGGAGGAGGAAAAGAAAACTCCACAGTTTTCAAAGTCTGTTGACACTTTGGGAATTATTATGCACAACAATGAAATTTTCTGCACAGGAACGTCATTTTTCTGCATTGAAAATGCAGAAACCAACATTTCCGCACAGATAACGATGTTCTGTTCACACACACAAAACGTGGGTTTTCTTAAACAGAAATACTGGAAGTGACAGAGATTTTTCATAGGGGAGGATTCTCACCATCAGGGTTTCCAATCCTGACAGTCAAGAAACCCTTTTCCATCAATGCATTGGACATGTATTTATTGTTTTATTTGTTTCATCTGTATGCAGTCTTTCTCCCAAAGTGGGACCCAAGCTGGCATCCAAAGGAAATACTCTTTCCCAATAATTTTCCCTCTCTGATGGGAATGGGGAGCGATATCATGGATTTCGCTTTTAGAAAAGGTACTCCATCTGGCTACTTTTTAGGATCATAGATTCATAGGGACCTCAAGGCCCAACTATTCCAACCCCATTCTGCCAAGAAACGACTAAAGCACTCCTGAGAGATGCCCATCCAACCCTTATTCAAAGACCTTCACAGAAAAAGAACCCACCAGCCTCCAGGTGAGTATCTTCCAGTTTGCAACAGCTCTTACAGTGAATAAGTTCTTCCTAATGTTTTGGTGGAATCTCTTTTCTTGCAGTTTGTGACTTACCCAAAGGTGCCTAGTGGGTTTCCATGGCTGAGCCGGAAATCAGACCCTGGTCTCCCGAGGTGTAGTCCAATGCTCAAACCACTACACCATGCTGCGAAACTACAAATCCCAGGGTCTCATAGGGTGGAGTTACAAGACACTTAAAGTGGTGTCAAACGGCATTATTTCTACAGTGTAGATGCACTCCGCTTGGGGTTCAGTGAATCCTCTTTCTATATCTGAATCTGAATGAGGAGCAACTGAGGGAGCTGCATATGTTTATATATTTGAAGGGATGTCATACTGAGGATGGAGCAAGCTTGTTTTCTGCAGCTCCAGAGAACAAGACACAGAATAATGGATGCAACCTCTAGGAACAGAGATTCCAGTTAAACATTAGGAGCAGCTTCCTAACAGTAAGGGCTGTTCGACAGTAGTACACACTTACTTAGAGGGTGATGGAGTCTCCATCTTTGGGGGTCTTTAAACAGAGGCTGGATGACCATTTGTCACAGGGAGGGCTTGGATGGTGTCTTCCTGCATGTCAGAAATGGGAATGGACTGGATGGCCCTTGAGGTCTCTTCCAACTATGATTCTATGAATCATAGAATCCTAGAGTTGGAAGAGACCGCAAGAAGGGCCATCCAGTCCAACCCCTTTCTTCTGCCATGCAGGAAATCTCAATCAAAGCATCCCCATCAGATGGCCATCCAGCCCCTGCTTAAAGACCTCCAAAGAAGGAGACTCCACCACAATCTCTGAGGGAATATGTTCCACTGTCGAACTGTGCTTACTGTCAGGAACGTCCTCCTAATGTTTAGGTGGAATCTCTTTTCCTGCAGTTTGCATCCATTGCTCCATTGTCCTATTCTCTGGAGCTGCAGAAAACAAGCTTGCTCCATCCTCAATGGAGTTTATCAGACAAGGGGAATTGGAAGTATAATCCGATGGCAATCTGAACACAATCATGGGGTTTCACGTTATTGTGTGATAGACTGCCACACGCAATTTTGGGCAATGGCAAGCTATTTTCGGGCAATGGGGAGCCAGTTCGAATGCAATGCGTATTCATGTAATTACGCTAAACTAGCAACTTTAAGCGAATGCGTTCTGACCCCACTTTCTTTTCATTTGAATTTAAGAGAAATTCCTCCCATTTGATAAACTCCAATGTGACATCCCTTCAGATATTTAAACATGGCTATTACCACATTACACCATAACCGTCTCTTTTCTAGGCTAAACATCCCCAGCTCCCTAAGTCTCTCCTCGTAGGGCTTTATGGTCTCCAGACCTTTCACCATTTTAGTCCCCTCCTTTGGACATGCTCTTTCTTCTCAACTCCTTTTTGAATTGTTTTGCCCAGAACTGGACACAGAATTATTCCAAGTGAGGCCTGAGCAAAGCAGAAGAGAGTGGCACTATGACTAGATGCTACATTTCTATTGATGCTTCTTTTGATGCTCCTATGAATCTTCAGAAAGAGGACTGGATGTTCTAGGTTTGTGGTGGAACTTGCATACATGCACTATGAGCAAAAATGTGAAACACACACGCACCAAGTTGACCCAGTGCGGGGGCTTTAGTTTCATGCTATAGGACACAATCAACTTTCTGGGACTTCTGGGCTGTCGGTTTTCAGAACCTGCTCATAATGGGAACAGCATTTGCTGGCCCCCCTGATTTGTTTACATGGGGTGAGTTTATTCTCTGCCTGCCAGAAGCCAGTTGCTCTCTTCATTGGAGGAATCGAGAGCCTCCACCTCCCTTCCTTTTGCCGGCTTCTGGTTCAGCGTTGCTGGCCAAGAAAGAGCAAATGTGATAAAAACTCATGCATTTTAACAGGCTTCCCCGCTCCGTGGAATAAAAGCTGACAGGTGCAGTTGAGTTAATCAGGGTGGATAATAGAGGGAAAGAAAGAAATCTCAGGCCAAATTGATGGAGGCAAAGAAAGAGAGAGGAAATCATCAGACTGAAGTTCAAAAGTATCCCATTAAATTTGTGATGAAACGTAAAGGGACAGCCATCTTCTGCCGGGGGAAAATCAGCCCTGGCTGCACACTTTATCTCTGGTTAGCGGGAAAAGGAAGGCCAGCCTTGAAAACTGGGATGCTGGGCACAGCTCAAGTCTTCACCAGTCTGACCAGTACTGGGCAGAAATGGCATGCAATGGGTTTAACCCTTGCTTAGGAGGACCAAAGCCAGTGTGGCGTAATGCTTTGAGCACTGGACTATGACTCTGGAGAGCAGGGTTCAGTTCCCAGTTTGGCCATGGAAACTGAAGTCACACGCTCTCAGCCTCAGAGGTAGCCAATGGCAAAATCTCCTCTGGACAAATCTTGCCAAGAAAACCCCCCATGATAAGTTTGCCTTGGGGTTGCCGGAAGTTGGAAATGGCTTGAAGGCACACAACAAGAAAGGAGGACTGCACTGTTCTCCCATTTTAAAAAAAGGTCCCCATGGCATCAACTATTTTCTGTCTGTAACTCCTGATTTATTCCTTTGTCACCAGCAGGTCCCATCTTTCTTACAAAAGTAACTTACAGCCCGTGTCTTGTATGTCTGGGAACATGCTGAATTTCCTCTTCAAATTACTTCAACTGTTTCAGTCTTGGGAGATAAAGGCATGGAGCAAGGAAGGAGGGGGCAACTGCAGCAAGTCCCCCAGGACTCCTGAGAGCCAAGCAGCACCCACAAATACCCCCAAAATCCCCTTTTCTGGAATTTGTCTTGAGAAGAGCAACCAAGATAACATTAGCAACAGCAATAGCAACAGCAATAGCAATACATTTCTATACTATAGTTTTTCGTGAGTTTTTTGGGCTATGTGGCCATGTACTAGAAGAGTTTATTCCTGATGTTTCGTCAGCATCTGTGGCCTGTGGCTGAAATCTTCAGTGAATAATACTGGTATGGAAGTGTGTGGGTGTAGGTGTGTACACACACACACACACTGTGTGACTCTGGATTGGGAGGAGTGATTTCCAGGTTAATCTGTGTATTGTTCTGTTGTTGACAAAGACCTGGGGTGGGAGGAGGATCTGCAAAGAGGATTTGTGTCTGTTTAATTAGAGATCCATTGTCTGCTGGGAAATCCCTTGATCCTGGCTGGTTTCTCTTTAGCATTTTGCTGGGTCTTGATTTTGCTGTTTTTCAGGATTGGGAGACAAACTTTGGCCCAGTACAGATGGGCCTGATGCGGCGTGCTGGCGCTGTGCTAAGGTTATGGGACCATGCGGCAACCACACGGCCCCTAACCATAGCATGTATGGAGTGCACAATAACTGCAGTGCCTTGTGCACATGGGTGCTGCCATTATGACGTTACAGCTGTGCCGCGTCCAAACGGCACGGCGCAGCGGTGACGTGTTTGCACTGCCCAAGGCTGCTTATAGCTGCCTAACTGCAGCGGGAAAAGGAGCTCCAAAACGGAGCTCCTTCTGGTGCACACCTCGTTCCCACAGCCACTAAATGGCTACAGGAGTGGCACCAGGGAGAAAGGGGTCATGGCCCCTTTCTTCTCTGGCTGCGGCTGTTGGGGTTTCCTGGGGCATGAAGCCTCAAGGACACCCCTTTTTCCAGGCTACGGGGAAGTGGCATTTTGCTGCTTCTCCATGGCCTGGAAAAGCGCCAGGTTGGAGCCGCAGGGGCTTCTGGTGAGGCTGCCCTGCCTGCCTCTAACCCAGCAGAACCGTGCCTTTGTTCACTTTAAGGGTTTCTTCTTTCCTGTTGAAGTTGTTTCGGTGTTTGTGGATTTCAATGGCTTCCCTGTGCCAATTCTCCATTGGAAGTTTTTAAACAGACATTAGATGGATATCTGAGCTTGTTTTCTGCTGCTCCACAGACTAGAACACGGAGCAATGGATGCAAGCTCCAGGAAAAGAGATTCCTCCTCAACATTAGGAGGAACTTCCTGACAGTAAGGGCTGTTCGACGGTGGAACACTTTTCCTCGGAGACTGTGGTGGAGTCTCTTTCTTTGGAGATGGCTGAATGGCCATTTGTTGGGGATGCTTTGACTTTCAGTTCCTGCATGGCAAAAGGGGATTAGACTGAAAGAATCATAAAGTTCATAGAATCATAGAGTTGGAAGAGACCGCAAGGGCCCTCATCCAGTCCAACCCCCTTCTGCCATGCAGGAACTCTCAGTCAAAGCATTCCCGACAGATGGCCATCCAGCCTCTGTTTAAAGACCTCCAAGGAAGGAGATTCCACCAAAATCTCCGACGCCATTTTAGTCCCCCTCCTTGGATATGCTCTTGCTTCTCAACATCCTTTGAATTCACAACCAAAGCATAATCTAAATAAAAGAATTTGTTAGGGGTGCTTTGATTGTGAGTTCTTGCATGGCAGAATGGGGTTGAACTGGGTGACCCTTGGGGGTCTCTTCCAACTCTTTGATTCTATGAAATTCCTTTCCTGCAGCCACAAGGTTGTGAGTTCGATCTCAGACAGGGCTCCAAGGTCAACTCAGCCTGGCATCCTTTTGAGGAAGTTGCTAAAATGAGGACCCAGAGTGTTGGGGGCAACTAGCTTACACATTGTAAACCACTTAGGGAGTGCTTAAGTGCGCTGATAAGCGGTATAGAAATGTACTTGCTACTGCTGATGTTCTCCTTTCCCCCCAGAATCCAGTGGTGCTGCTCTATTATAAGAAGGGGGAACCCGTTCCTCCTTTGGGATGCCAGAATCTTCCCATTTTAGTCCTACATCAACCAAAGGACTCACCGACAGCAACCCTCTTCCAAAGGCCAGGCTTTGAAATAAATAAATAAGTCTGGCTTTTAATGGAGTCGGGGTCCATTGCAGCTGCGGATGGAAACCCACCTGCATCATTGCGGTTTTATCGCGGGTAAATCAGGCGGCCTGCGAAGAACAGGAGGCAGTTAGCATTCAGGTCTCTCTGCACACCGACATTAGAACTCGTAACTTCGGCCTTGGATTTAATTGCGCCCTGAAGTGGAGAAATTACTGAAGAGGGAAATGCAAATTGGTGGCAACCTTTGCGGAGTTCACTGCTTGGAAGAAAGTGCAGTTGTGGTGCATGGAGTCCTGCTTCTTCTTCTCCTGCTTCTTCTCCTCTTTTCCCACCGCTCCATCCCCTCATTATTTTAATTGCTAATACGGCTGAGAAATGACCCCTTTCCAGGGTCCTCATTATGGGAGAACTGTACAAGGCGACTGTTCCCACAGGTTAGCGCACTGTTACACCTGGAGCAAAGGAAAGCAATGGAAGGGAGCAACCAGCGACGCCGCAGCATCTCTCGCCAGCATGTGCAAAACACCAGCCAAGAGCTTTTACAACTTTTCAAGCGCAGGGACATGCAGAGAAGTTGGAAAGAAAGATGGTATGATTACAGCCAGGGCCTGGCCCAGAGATAACAGGCTGAACCTAACTCAGCGGAGTTGAAGGCTCTTAAAACAACAGACCGGGAGTGCTTAAAAAGAGACTCTGTTAATGGGATTGCAGTAAAATAGCTTGGCCTTTTCCAAAGCACAGGACACAAATCCCCCGGGACAAAGCAGCCGAGCACATTTCCAAGCCAGGAGATAAAGAAGCCAGGCATATTTTCTCATGCACTTTACTGCCGTCTCGGTGTAGCCTTGTAACAGACGGGGAGCATCGCAGTTGGTTTCCCCCCTTATTTTATGGAGTCTTAACAAAATATTTAGAATCTATATTTCCTTAAGGCTCCACAAAATAATGACTCCATTAGGAAGAGCCATTCTCAACCCTGCTGCCTTCCTTCCTGACTATCTATCTGTCTGTCTGTCTATCTGGCTGCATCTGCACTGCAGAATTAATGCAATTTTTAACTTTAATGCAGCCTGACACCACTTTAAGTGTCATGGCTCCATCCTACAGGAATATTGGGATTTCTCTTTTGTGGCGGCACCAGAGCTTTCTGACAGAGGCTGCATCCGCACTGCAGACGTAATCCAGTTAACAGCCCTGGCTCGGCGCTATGGAATTCTGGGAATTGTAGTTTTGTGAAACATTTTGACCTTGTCTGTTGGAGAGATCTGGCACCAGAACAAACTACAGTTCCCACCAGTATTCTATAGTATTGAGCCAGGGCAGTTAAAATGGTGTCAAACTGGTTTTGCTCGACAGGAAATCAGTGCAGCGAAGTCATTTTCTCTAGCGCTCCATTTTCCCAGCGGAGAAGAAGCTTCCCCTCGTGAGGTAAATTAAGCTTTTAAGAAAATAAAGATTATTTTTTTACTTCTCTGGGTGGTTCAAACATTCTTCATGTCTCTGATATGCATTTTGGTACCTCTTTAACATTGGAAGCAGCTTTGTTTCCCAGTTTTGGAGGAGGGAAAGTATGATATAAAGCATCATCATCATCATCATCATGCAGCCAAGAGTCTTGGAGAAGGCACAGACTGTCTAATTCTAGCCTTCCTTGTGGACCTGCTGGCTAAGGGATTCTGGGAGTTGTAGTCCCCAAAGAGGAACTATTCCAAGCACGGGAGTGAGCATCTGAAATGCCTCCTTCTTCCTTGCACTCATCTCTTTCCATCTCTTTCCCTCCATCTTCGTTGCAGCCACCAAGACCCACGATTTCACAGGTCGCCTGCTTTTCATTAACCAGCCTCCCATCCTTCTCCCGGCAAATGAGAAACCGCAGCTCCATAAATTTTTATCATCCTGAGAGGCAACAGCCCTTGGCTTCCTTGCTTGGGAACGGAGCGGGTCTGCAAGAGTCATTTTGACATCCCCAAATTCATTCACTGGTTTATCACTTATCATGCTGCTGCTGCTGTTGTTGTTGTTGTATACCTTTAAGTCACTTTGAACTTATGGCAACCCTAAGGCAAAACTACCATGGAGTTTTCTTAGCAAGTTTCATCGGGGGAAGGTTGCCGTTGCCTTCCTCTGAGGCTGAGAGAGTGTGACTTGGCCAAGACCAGGGGACTTTATCACGCGGAGAAAACTGGAAGGTTAACCGAAGGTTAATCCGGGGTCAGCCAAGGTATTTCGTGTAATTTCGAAAAAGATTTTCAAACGATGTCACACGCAAAAGGAACGCAATCCAAACGCAATCGTGAGACATCCCAGAAATAGCTAAATTCAGAAAACTATCCTGTTCCGTTGTTAATTTGCAGTCAATTCACATTTGCATTAGTATGAAATGCTACTCCTGTTTGGCCATGGGATTGCCTCCATTAGAAACAAACTACAATTCCCATGATCCTTTGTTGTGATTTTGCTTCCAATACTCCATCTTCCATGGATGCCGAGAGGAAAGCAGCTGTTTTCGAAGGAGGCAAAAATAGACATTGCCAGGAATCTGCATTGTTGGAATTGTGAATGGACGAAATAACGCGAAATAAGAAAAACAGACGACTGTAAGGAGCAGAAGTGTAAAATGATTGTGATGTGATTCTGTCCTCCCTACACATGCGCAGAAACGCTAATTCAGAATCAAGAAGCCAGTGGGTAGGTACTCATGTGATAAGTATGTTCGCATTTGCACTGCTTTCTCTTTCGGATGGACGCTGTGTTCCTCTGTGCGTGTGATAAGCTACAATGTAATTTTGTGCATTTTTACATTGCCCCTACTTTCTTCTTCTTTCGGGATGGTGATACATTCCTCCGTGTGGAAAAGTCCTCGGTGGGTTTGCGTGGCTGAGCCAGCATTCGAACCCTGCTCTCCAGGGTCACTTTTATCCTAACATTTACCCAATTCTGATGTTGCTCCCATTGTTCCATGCAGTCTAACAGATGAACTGCTGCTGTTGAGGACTTCACACAGTCTGACAGGTGAGTTGTTGTGGAGTACTGTTGTGGTTGTTGTGGTTGTCCAGCAAAAAGAAATGGTCCCTTCGTTGCAGCCTTTGTCCCGTTTATTCCTGCAGGACAACAACATCAACAACAGCAGCAACACTGCTTGATAACAACTCAGCTGGAGTTTATCACACTGGGGCTGCTTCGGCACTAAAGAGAGGTTAAAGTGCATTTAAAGCATGCTGCAAATGAAGTGAAAATGGCAAGTAATTGCGTGAATGATAATCACATTCAATTGCGCAAATAAAGCGATACCGGAAATGCATTGTTGCTGAAATTCTGAAAGTAAAAAGATGTGCATTAATGCTTCTTTGTGACCACTTTAATAGCGGTCTTTGTGTGACATTGTGTGAAATTGTTTCACATAATCACACATTTTTCTGGGATATTCATGGGATAAACTCCCGATCTCCTTTGTGTGATCAACTCCTCTGTGAAACCAACAACAGCAACAACAATTCACCTGGTAGACGGCATGAAACTGAGATTAACAACAAGAGCAACAAAAACAAACGCAACAACAACAACTGCTCCTCAGTCAGACTGTGTGAAAGTATTAGAAAAGTAGCAGTGACAAGAATGATGTCCTTTTTTCTAGCCCTGGACCATTTCACAGAGGCTGTGATGGTTCAGGTTGTGTTTGTATGTCACACAAAAGCATCCCTCCTCTCCTCATCAAGGGTTGGACCCTGCTGTCTGGGGATTCTGAGAGCTGCAGTCCCCAAAAGGTAACTTTCTCAGGTTCAACTTGGTTTCTGCATTGTCTCCCTATAGATGTTGCATTTTCTCTACAGATGTTGCATCTCTCTACAGATGGGAGTTTGTTGGTGACTCTGCGCTGGGTATTAACCCAAACTTTTAAGGTACTAATATCCTGGGGGCTGAGACTATTTTGGGGAGAGGACCAACCCCTTTAAAGTTCCAGATGAGGATTATTCCAGATGAGGCCTGACCAAAGCAGAATACAGTGGCACTATGACAGGGGTAGGCAACCTGCAGCCCGCGGGCCGGATGCGGCCCGGCAAGGCCTTGGGACCGGCCCCAGCTTGATCCTGCCGCCGATTGCCACCGGGGCCTTTGGGGGACAATTGTCTATAGAAGCCTCAGAAACATGCATTTATATTAACATTTTTTTTAAATCAGCAAATTTTTTTGCGTGTCCTCCA
>NC_056525.1:1542928-1569901 GCF_019175285.1 Sceloporus undulatus | reverse complement strand
CCCACAAGTTCAGAACCGCAAAGGGGTCGTGACTCCCAGGTTGAGAACTGCTGCACTAGAGTATTATAGATTATGGCACCAACCCTGGGTCTTAGGCGACTCCTGTGAAAGGGTTGTTTGGCCCCCAAAGGGGTCACGACCTACAGATTGAGAACCGCTGTATTGAGGTCCTTTTGAATTCTGATCCTGTCCTCTGGGGTGTTAGCTACTCCTCTTAACTTGGTGTCATCTGCAGATTTGATAGGCATGCCTTCTTGGTATATGTGAAGGCCATACTGCCATTCTGGGCAGCTGGAACCTGGTCTAGATTCAATGTGTGCCATTATTCTTGAATGCGGAGCCTTTGAGGGCACCTGGGCAGAGTTGAAGCCTGGTGCATGTCCAGATCAACAGTTCCAGATTGGGTTGTCAGGCCTGATAAGGAGGCAGGCTATTGCCTTGCTTCTTCTGGTCTCCAGGTGGGAGATAAACCTCCTCAGAGGAAGCAGAGAAGAAATTGTGGTAGTGGTGGTCAATGGTTTTTTAAGCCCACGTCTCATTTTCCAGCTTCAAACAAGTGACCGGGTTCATTGGCTCAGCGTGAAGGTGTTTCTATGTGTGTTGTGTTTATGGACACACACACCCAATACAAGAGGCAGAGGTGTGTGTGTGTCCATAAACACAACACACATAGAAATGCTGTACTTTCACACTGAGCCAATAAACCCTGTCACTTGTTTGAAGTTGGGAAGTGAAACATGGGCATTAAAATCACCCAACCACCATCGCAAGACCAGGGTTCAAATCACTGCTTGGCCATGGAAACCTTCTGGGTGGGTTTGGGAAAGTCGCACTTTCACAGCCTCAGAGGATGGCAATGGCAGGCAAACAAGTCTTATCAAGGAAATCCTATGATAGGGTCCCTTAGAGTTAACGTAAGTCAGAAACAACTCAAAGGTACACAGCAAGTGCTTGTTGCTAGAAGATGGAAGCAACAAATAACATTGGTTCTTTCAACAAGTTGCTTTTTTGCAATGAAATTACCACTCAGTCAAGCAGAAGCGTCAAATCAATTGAACCGGGTGCTGACCCACAATTCAATATTTCAGTCAATGGTTCTGCTACAGTTGTGACCGATGGGATTCCAAACTACGTTTCCAAAACAAAATGATGATCTAATGACCAACATCTTGAGTTCCTCCTCAAGATTATTTTTAAAGGGTATTGCTTTTTAATTAGGGAAAAGAATTTTCCAGGTCCTTCTCAAATCACATGCCTTCATAAGACAATTTCCACGTTTCCTAGGAATGGCTAAGGATGTGACGTTGCAACTGGTTTGTGTACTTTGTCCTTGGAGCAGAATCTCGCAGGAACGAAAGTGACTGGATAAATGCCTGGAGAATAATAGGCAGATCATGTCCAAAAATGCAGTCAAGGCGATGCTCTTCCCAAACACTGCTGCTGATTAGTCACAATGATCCAGTCCCTTTGCTTTGGGGTTTTAGGGGCTTCGCTGGTCCTGGAGCGCTCAGCTTTTAGTTGGTTTTATTGTCTTTCTTTTGTTTTAAATTAAAATGTGTATTTGTTGGCCATCATTCTTTATTTTGTCTGGAAGCCACTTCAGACGCCTTTGTGGAGAGGCAGAGGCTGCACCTGCACTGCAGAAATAATCCAGTTTGACCCCACTTTGATTGCCATGGCTCCATTCTATGGAATCCTGGGATTTGTAGTTTATTGTGGCACTAGAGCTCTCTGACAGAGAAGTCTCAATATCTCGTAAAACTACACATCCCAGAATCCCATACCATTGAGCCATGGCAGTTAAGGCAGCATCAAACCGCATTAATTCTGCAGTGTAGATGCCGCCAAAGTGTTTTTGCTCTGTCCTACAGAATCCCATAATTTCCGCTTTGGCAAGGCATTTGGTTTGTCTTCTAGAGAGATCTAGTGCTGTCTTCTAATTAGCTCTCCAAACTACAGATCCCAAGATCTCACATAGTATATAATTGTGTAGCCACAGCTCCGCCTGAAAACATGTGAACAATGTGCGACATTTCGCCCTGGTCTCCCAGTATGGGAACCACCACATTTTCAGCCCCAGTATGGAGCCACTACATTTAGAAACAGAGCTAACAGTTGGTTAACTCTTGAGTATCTGCCCTCCTTCGCCACAATGGTTGCCAAAGATGCATCAGTTCCACGTCAATTAAAATTATGGGGGATTATCATACTGTTTTTAAATAGTGGGATGGAAGCGGGATTGAAACTGTAATTACCAGATCTTACTACACAACCTTGTGGCTGGGCAGTGGGCATCCAACAGCCCACCTGTGATTTTGCCACAGCTTTTAATGAATGGGAAAATTTCACAAACAAGTTAACCCCTTATTGAAGTATGCGCCATAAGTCATTCAGGGGTAATTCAGAGAGAAAGGGATTTAAACAGGTTTCGCCGCACACACATCCGTTCCCAATGAAGGCAAGACTTAACTCATGAGGAGGCAATCCTTTGTCTTTGGCAGGAGAAAGGGCATTTAAAGGGGCTTCACTGAAGGCGCACACCTCTCCCAGGGAAGGCAAGCCTACTTCATTTAATATTGGACAGATGCTGAATAAATGGAATGGTAGTGCAATAAGATGCATCACCAATCTGTTATCAATTTGCAATTGTGTGGTAATGTGAAAAGAATAATAGAATCATAGAATTATAGACCCCAAGGGCCCTCCAGTCCAACCCCTTCTGCCATGCAGGAACTCACAATCCAAGCACCCCCGTTTTTGTTTTGTTTAAAGACCTCCAAAGAAGGAGACTCCAAAAGACTCCCAGGGAACGTCTTGCACTGTCAAACAGCTCTTACTATGAGGACGTTCCTCCTAATGTTGAGCTGGAATCTCTTTCTTGCATCCATTGCATCCAAAGCAAGCATTCTCTGTCCTCAATATGCCCTCCCTTCAAATATTTAAACAGGGCTATCATATCACCTCTTAACCCTCATCTCCAGGCTAAACATCCCCAGCTCCCTAAGTCTCTCCTTGTAGGGCTTCGTGGTTTCCAGACCCTTCACCATTTTAGTTGCCCTCCTTTGGACACACTCCAGTTTCTCAACATCCTTTTTGAATTGTGGTGCCCAGAGCTGGACACAGGATTAATCCAGGTGAGGCCTGACCAAAGCAGGACAGAGGGGCACTATGACTTCCCTTGGTCTAGACTGACACTATACTTCTACTGATGCAGCCTAAAATTGCATTGGCCTTTTTAGCTGCTGCATCACACTGTTGACTCATGTTCAGTTTGTGGTCTGCTTGGATTCCTAGGTGACGGCCCCTTTGAAATGTAGTCTCCCTAAGCCAGGTGTCCCCCATGATCCTATATCTGTGCATTTCAATTTTCTGCCCTAAGTGCCATACCTTACATTTCTCCGTGTTGAATTTCATTTTGTTAGCTTTGGCCCAGCTTTCTAGTCTCTTCAGGTCATTTTGAATCTTGATCCTCTCCTCTGGAGTATTAGCTATTCCTCCTAATTTGGTGTCATCTGCAAATCTGAAGCTGCAACAGCATTGGGAGTTATGCTTCATGCGATAATCTTCATGGTTTCTTGAAGCCAAATGCTTCAATTCACAAGCCTTTTTTCTGGTCAGATCTCAGAGTATTGTTTGGAGGTCCTGCTGCCTTGAACTATTTTGGGTCTGAAGCTGAGAAAAGGATGGACTTTTTCAAAAGCAAGGGAATAAATAATTAAATCTCCAAAGCGCTGAGCTGTATCCCTCAGATAATTTTACCATTCTCCTCTTAGCGCATTGGTGCCACCTGCGTCCACCGGTCCTTTGGGGAACCTTCTCGCCACATCGCAGCCGTGTTTCTTGGAAACCTCTGGAATGGAGTGGCTTTTTAGGCATTCTAGTTATGCTCTGAAGACATTTTATTGGAACAAATTGAACAAAACATTGCAGCTTCTTCTTGGGATACGTAGGGTGCCTAAAGTACCTGAAGTGGTTGTTTATCAAGGAGTTAGAGCCAATTTGTGGAAGAAACAGACAAACATCTGGAAACGCTGCATTTTTGCCAACTGCGTCTTCTTTAATTAGCCTGCGCACCTCTTGCCATTAGAAACGTTCCCTCTGTTTATTTCTTGTAACCGCACTTTGCGACAGAACTTTTATTATGTTGGTTTTCTGTTAATGTGTTTATCATTTTTCACTTGTAATAACTTTGCGTAACTCTGGTTAAATCTATTTGTGATAGATCGGCTTTCCCTTCGCATTACCATATTTATGCAGCTATTGTTTGCATTGCTTTTGTAAGAGCCAGAAGTGGATAACATTGAGGTTGGGTGCTTTTTGTTGTTGTTGTCGTTGTTGGCTGAGATCCTTCATTGTGCTTGCGTAATGTACATCTACGTTTGTGTAGTTACACAGTGGGTGCATTGCGCAACCAATGGTGTTATTTTAGGGATGTAATTCCTCACTGATTTTCTTCTGGAAGGAAATAACAAGCAGGTTTAGCCATTTTCTTCCCACGGTGAGTTTTCAAAGCCTGTTTGCAATCTGGGACTTGCTCTGTGCAAAATTCATAGATGGTTGTCTGGCAGAGGAAATAAGAGTTTTCTGCCGAGGAAACAGCATTTCTGCACAGAAGATAATATTTCTGAGAAATATTGGCCAGGATCCTGTACTTAGTTCAGCAGCGTTTGCTGATGCTGCTTGCTTTCAAGTCACTTCCAGTTTTTATGGAGACCCAAAGGTGACCCTATTGTGGGGTTTTCTGGGGCTGAGAGTATGTGGCTCAACCAAGTTTCCATTTCCCCAGTTTTGATTAATACGTTCTCGCTAGGAATCTCTAAGTCCTTCAGTGCAACTCTGCCAGATGTTGACCATAGAGTTGTGCTGGAGGACCTAGAGGTTCCTAGAGAAAACGCTTTTCTAGGCATTTGTAGGTCCTCCAACATGATTCTAATAGAGTTGCACTGGAGGACCTGGAGATTCCTAGAGAGGTCTTCTTTTAGGTAAATAGTGTTTTTTAAATTGCATTTCCCCCACGTTCACGGGGGATCCTTCTCCCTTAACCCAGCGAATGTGGAGGGACTGCTGTAATTCAATGGCTCTACTCTAGTTTTGGACTAACACTAGGATGGAAGCCCATGCCAAATGCTGACGCTGGTGGACCTTCACTTACCCATCCATGAACTGAAAATGTCTGTTGCACAACAGCCAAAAAAGGCACAATTCCATGTTTAAGGGAACTAACGTGTGTGTCAGACACAACACAATTCCAGTCTTGCAATCCTGTTTTCAAAATATGCCCTTCATTGTGGTCAGGATTGAGGCCAGAACCACAACTCATGTGGTTGGAGCTGGACTTTCCTCTGGAGAAAGTCCACCAAGATCAGGGTTACCAGACATCTTCCTTTTCCAGGACATGTCCTACATTTCCACCATCTGTCCAGGAGGAATTCCAAAACCTCCTCCATTTTCCGCATGGCTAAGAAGCATGGATTTATATTTACATTAGTGTTTTATTTGGTAATGTCCTGCATTTTTCTTGAACATCCTACAATTTATGGTGCCATGTCCTCCTTTACGGTTGAGACATCTAGGTCACCTTGACCAAATCCCAAAACACACTGCAGAAATAACCGCTTTAGCTGTCCTGGCTCAGTGCTAGGGAATCCCGGGAGTTGTAGTTTGTTGTGGCGCCAGAGTTATCTGACAGAGAAGTCAAAATGTCTCACAAAACTACAGTTCCCAGAATTCCCTAGCACTGAGCCAGGGCAGTTAAAGCAGTCTCAAACTAGATTATTTCTGCAATGTGTTTGAAATCCAAGTTTAATTAATCTTGGCCAATGTGGTGTAGAAGTTTAAGTATCAGACCGTGACTCTGGAGACCAGGGTTTGATTCCCAGCTCAGCCATGAAACCAACTAAGTGGCCCTGGATGAGTCACACTCTCTCAGCCTCAAGGGAAGGCAAGGGCAAACCTCTTCTGAATAACTCTTGCCAAGAAAACCACATGATAGCTAGGGTTACCATAAGTTGGAAACGACTTGAAGGCACACAACCACAACCACAAATGCTACAAAATAGGTCCAGCACTCTCCTTTTTAAAGTTCAAAACCGAACCCAGTGTGGATTCAGCACCCCACCGATTGCATCCATGACCCGAATCCTGCCACTTTCTGGGGCCAGAGGTCTATGGACGGATACTGCTAAGGTCTTTAAACAGAGGCTGGATGGCCATCTGTCAATGAAGATGCTTTGATTGTGAGTTCCTGCATGGCAGGGGCTTGGACTGGATGGCCCTTGGGCTCGCTTCCAACTCTATGGTTCTATGATTCTTGGTCTCTGGCTAGTGCACCGAGTGCAGAAACACCTGCCAAGGGTCACTTGCAAGCCGGCCAAGCCATGTGATGCCAATGAGAGGCACCGGGGGTTGCTTATCCTCCCTCCACTGACCTCTAGGCCACCCTCCAACTTTGGCCACCTTAGCCCCCCTGGTTTGCCCCTTCTGCTCCTTGGCGCTGGCTTCTTCCCCCAAACCAGCTTGACACTGACAACAGCTCTCTTTCCCCCCCTCCGTCTCGCTTTTTCTCCTCCCCACCATTTCTGCTGCCCCCATTTTTTCTCCTTTTAAGATGAAGCAATGAAATTATTTTTCTACTTGAGCGGTTTTCAATTTAGATTAAGAAAAATCTGTGCTCCGTTAGTGTCGGCGCAGTAAATCACAAGCAAGCGACACCCCTGCGCCTGACAGGCCTCTCCCTTATCGGATGCAAACCTTTTTTCAAGTTGACAGACTCTGAGTGTGACATTGAACGAGGGCACAGTGATGCAAAGAGGGACGCAGCGTGGAAGGAAGGCACATTTGGGGAGACCAAGGGGGACAACATGGCTACCAAGTCCTGGCCGGGCATCATCATCAACATAATCATTCCATTCATCCCTGGGGGCACTTTAGATAGGGAATCAAGGGATCCGTTGCAAGATGGTCAATAGGAGGAACACACCAAAGGTCCGCCTAGCCCCAGGGTCCAGTTTCCAACCATGGGGAACTAAAATAGGAAGAGTCCAAAGGAGGGCCACCAAAATGATGAAGGGCCTGGAAACCATCAAGACTTATGACAAAGGACTTAGGGAGCTGAGTATCTTTAGCCTGGAAAAGAGACAGTTAAGAAGTGATATGATAGCCCTCTTTAAGTATTTGAAGGGGTGCCACATTGAGGAGGGAGCAACCTTGTTTTCTGCTGCTCCAGAGAATAGGACACAATGGAGCAATGGATGCAAGCTCCAGGAAAAGAGATTCCAGCTCAACATTTGGAGGAACTTCCTGACAGCAAGGGCTGTTCGACAGTGGAAGATGCTGCCTTGGAGACTGTAGCGGAGTCTCCTTCTTTGGAGGTCTTTAAACAGAGGCTGGATGGCCATCTGTCAATGGGGATGCTTTGATTGTGAGTTCCTGCACGGCAGAAGGGGGTTGGACTAGCTCCACCCTTGTGGTCTCTTCTAACTCTATGATTCTATGAGAGGACCATCAATGCGGTTCCATAGTGTGAATAACAAAGCTGGAATATGTGAGTGAGATTATTCATATCGTCATGCTAAAAAACACGATGGAAATTAGCACACTGGCTGTTTTCTCCCAATCTGGGCACAGGCTGGAAAGAGAACTAGCAGAATTGGAGTATAGCAACAAACTGCAGTCCATCGGGAGCGAGTTGAAGAGAGACAATGGTTTCCTGGCACACAACACACATTGCAACACTAGCTAACTGCCCAGCCTCAGGGTTGGAGAGGGGGCTCTTGGCCAGTTCAACACATCTTCTTTTTGATTCCTCTCAATACTCATTCATATGGAATAGCTACTCTCCTTTGCTTTAGGCAACATCCTTCCTCCTGCCTTTGTCCCCCAATGACCCGATCGGGACTTATCCCGTACAGAGCAAAAATGTTTATTTGCTGTCCATTGCTCAGTACGGGAGAGGTCCCTGATCGGGTACAGGATGCCTCTGATTTGGGCATGAAGCTGTGTGATAACATCCATTTTTACACAGTCACAGCACATAATAATAATAATAATAATAATAATAATAATAATAATAATAATAAATGGCCAGATTGGAGGAGGGAACCCGTGCAATAATCTCCGATGTCTGAGTGACCTCTGTGTCAACAGCTAAACCCAGCCGCTTCACAGAAAGTGCTGAGTGCTTCTCTAAAGAGAGCAAGTGCTTCCTCTCTTTTTCTGCCTATCCAACCCTCCTCACCAACTATTCATTCCAAAGGCGATTTGCTGAGATCCTCCTATTGTGCGGGGCTTATCTGCTGCAAACCAGACGTTTGCCGCTGGCTGGGTCACTCCACTTGTGCACTCAGCAAACTCAGTGGCCTGGGAGGCTGTCATTGCTCAGCGCACCCAAGTTAATCCTATTTGGGGGCACAAGGATTTAGAGAGATTTCATTACTTATTTCTCCAAGGCTAGCTGGCTCTGGAGAGGTGCCTCACCTGTCCATGGCTGGGAAGGTGAGAGGATAAAAATGGGAGGAAAAGGATGCATCTTCTGCTGTTTCTGCTCTTGGTTTGTCCAATGCGCAGCAGAGTAGCGCCAACCTTCCAGCCAAGTCCCAGCAAAGCTCACAAAGCTTAAGCAGGGGCCCAAATGCGAAAGCTCACTTTTGTTGCCACTTCTCCCCCGACATCACATGCTCTAATTCCTCATCCCCACCATGGTCCTGAAGGCTTTAAACAGAGGCTGGACAGCCATCTGTCAATGGGGATGCTTTGATTGAGAGTTCCTGCATGGCGGAATGGGATTGGACTGGATGGACCTTGGGATCTCTTCTAACTCTATGATTCTAAGGAAGAGAAGAGGCACCCCTTAATTTTTCTGACTACGGGGCCAAGCCCCAACAAAGTCCAATAGGTGCAGCACAGCCAGGTATGCCCAGATAACAATGGGGAAGGATGCCCCTGATGGGTTTCTGATTCTTCTACCGGGAACAGAAGCTGGCACATCATTAACCATTTGTCAGAATTGAAGGACCCAGTTCCCAATAACCAAGGCAGCATCGTAGCGTACTAGACACTGGAGATTTATTCTGGATATCAAGGCAAAAAGTTTCCCGTCCCGGGTTCAGTGTCAGAACTGAAAAAGTTCCCCTTTGGACCATCCCAAATACATCCCCATCTTCCAGCCCCATGTCCAACCCTGATCACTCCCCTTTGATCCAGATCAAAGGGCCCTCCATGTTTCCCTCCTTCACAGCTCAGATCCATGGCAGGAAGATTTGGGTCATAAAACTACAACAACAACAACAACAACAACAACAACAACAACAACAACAATGTTTATTTATAGCCCGCTTTTCCAAAGAGATCCATGTGGGTTACAACAAAGGTACTACACAATGTACAAATTTACAAACAGCATCCACATGAAAAATCCATGACAATACATCAGAGTATTAAAAACAAGATAAAAATTATAAGGTTAAAAACCACAACAATAACCAGCTTAAAATGCTAGTGTAACGGGGAGAGAGCAGAAATCACAAAGTCTAGGGGAAAGCCTGTTGGAAGAGGAAGGTCTTCAGCTTCTTCCTGAACAGGTCAAGGGAGGTAACCGAGCGGAGCTCACCGGGAAGAGAGTTCCAAAGCTGCGGGGCTGAGCTAGAAAATGCCCTCAGTGCAGTCACGGAATATCTCGAGTCAGGAACCCTCAAGAGTTGCTTCCCGGCCGACCTGAGAGCGCGGGGCGGATTATATGGGGAGAGGCGGTCCTCCAAGTACCCTGGACCAAGCCATTTAGGGCTTTATAGGTAATAACCAACACCTTGTATTGCGCCTGGAAGCGAATGGGCAGCCAATGAAGATCTTGCAGAACAGGTGTTATGTGGCTAGTCCTGGAGCATCCAGTGACTAATCTAGCTGCTATATTCTGCACCAATTGAAGCTTCCAGGTTTGGTACAAGGGTTGCCCCATGTAGAGCGCGTTACAGAAATCCAACCAAGAGGTTACCAGAGCATGTACCACCGTCTCAAGGTCCCCCCGGCCCAGGTAGGGTCACAGCTGGAGTATCAGCCGAAGCTGATAACAGATGCTCCTGACTGTCGCATCCGCCTGAGATGTAAGGTGGAGCGACAAGTCCAGAACCACCCCCAGACTGCGAACGGAGTCCTTCAGGGGGAGCGTGATCCCATTCAGGACAGGTGGACAAATCTCCATCCCCGGGTCAGGGGGACCTATCACAAGTACTTCCGTTTTCTATGGATTCAAGCTGGGTCTGTTTTCCCTCATCCAGCCCATTACTGACTCCAGACAGGCATCTAGAGGAGAGATGTCATCCCTGGTCACTACATCAGTTGGAGACACAGAGAAACATATTTGGGTGTCATCAGCGTACTGATAACACTGCGCCCCGTGTCTCCGGATGATCTCACCCAGCAGTTTGATGTAAATGTTAAATAGCATGGGGGACAGAAGTACAATTCCTTTCTGCTGCTGGCTATCTGCCCCTCCTGTTTGTTTCCTAGGATTGGATTTAACATAATTGATATTTCCTTCTCAATAGCCAACATTGGAGATATACAGACAGGCAGCATGCAGCCACCCCTTTTTGCCCTGGATTGGGGCTGCGGTCTCTGGAGAACACAAAAAGAAGCAGTGAAAAGTAGCTTCTTTTTCAGCGTCTTGGAAGGGGCGTCATAGGTGTGCCATGGTGACGCCCCTTCCACAGCGCACCATTTGGGCACTGCACCACAATGGTGTCATCATGGCGCACGCCGTGTAAATGTGCGTGTGCCAAAATGGCGCCATGGGGGCAGAGTCACGGCATCAAGCGTGCAGACACTACGCCATGACTCTGCCCACAGGCTGGTACAAAGTGCCGGCCTGTATCCCCCCATACTATACAGCATTAAATCACCATATCACCATGCCCTCATATCTTCATCCCCTAATATCATCATATCATCATGCCAACATGACAGAACCATGCCTATGGATTCTGATACCGTTATTGTGAAGTAGAGAGCCAGCATGGCGCAGTGCTTTGAGTGCTGGACTACAGCTCTGGAGACCAGGGTTCAAATCCCTGTTTGGCCATGGAAACCCACTGGCTGACCTTGGGAAAGTCACACTCTCTCAGCTTCAGAGGGAGACAAAGGCAAACCCACTTTGAATGAATCTTGGCACAAGAACCCCATGATAAGTTCACCATAGGGTTGCCATAAGTTTGAAATGACTTGGAGACGTACAAGAAGGAGGGTTTTAAGGCAGTTGTGGGGATAGATATCTGGTCTCAAGCCATTTCCCATGGCAGATTTCATTCTGAGAAGTGGGTAGTCAGTCGTAAAAGTGATGAAAGGGGAAGGTTCTTGATACTCAAAAGAAAAAGCAGAGAGAGAAACAAATCTCAAAAGTGTCTGAATTATTTATTGCTCCAGTGCATTTCAGAGGTTTGTGTCTGTCTCCCGGGGCTTCTAAAAACACAAGGAAAGATGTGACAAAGTTAATTCCCTCCCCCTAAAAAACCTTAAAACTACATTAAAAGCATTTTGCAATATCTAAAAGATCACAGCAAACTGTACTCTTTGAACACAAACAACAGATCTTTCTCTTGTCTTTAATTAATCCACGGCGTTGTGATGGCTATTCAGATCCATTCAGACTTACACCTAAAGAAGCTATTCTTCGAATGAACCCAGACACCTCTGCCAAAGGCAGACACTGTGCAAACCTACTTACATTTATAATTCAAGTTTAAAGGAAACAACATTTCCATCCATTTTACTATTTAGTCTGTGTTTGTGTGTATGCTCAGCCCCATCATAACATTGTCTAGCCATGGAGGATTTTATATGCTGCATGGGCACATTGGGAATGGTATCCACAAAGCAGAGCTTGGAAAAGTTGATATTGGGGGGGGGGGGGGCGGACTTAAAATACCATGCAGGCTGGGGGATTCTGGGAGTTCTAGTCCCCAAAAGTTCCTTTCCCATGCTCTATACTGAAGGCAAGAGGTGGGCTTTCTCCTTCTCAAGTTCCAGATTTGAGTGTGCCAAGGTAGCAGTGCCATATCCAGCAATGGCTGCCATGTCAGAGGATCATAGAATCGCAGTCTTGGGTGGGATTCCCAAGGGCCAACTGTCCTGTTTTGGTCTCAGCAAATGACTGGATTTTCAGAAACGGCATGCAGGGAAATACAGGGTTGAGGCAAAACCGGTGGGGAGCATGGCCAAGCAGCAAGGAGGCCAAAGGAGCAAAGTCAGTTTGGTCCAAGTCATACAGAATCCGGTGATAAATCCAAACAACAGTCCAAAAGGGAGATCCAAGAAGGTAGTCAACAAACGGAGCAAGGTGGACCTGTGAGGAGGCAAGGAAATATTGGGCAAAATTCATCAGGAAATTTAAGAAATTGTTAAAAATATCAAGAAAAATCCAAAAGTATATCTATTGGGTATGATGGAGAAAGTTTGGGAAGGCAAATATACTGTATGATAATATAGGAGTTTATCAGACGCGAGTTTTTGGACCCTCAATTCCGCTAAGGAAGTGAAACAAACGTTGCGCAATGACCTTATGTGGTGATCCCTGGGAGTCCAGCAGCCACACAGCCCCTTTGTCGTGGCTCTTACTCCCAGGGCGTCCCCTTCACACTTTCCCCTCTAGGATCTCCTAGGTCTCCATTCCCACTCCCTACTGAGCTGAATGAGACCCCTTGAGATCCTGTATCTCGCTGCCACCACTCAGTGAATTTTCAACAGACTACATTTCCCTAAGCACACACTGAGACTTGCTAGGGATCTCTAGTTTCCTTTCCTTGCTAACTTAAGCAATCAGAGAGAGACAGTAGATACTTTTAAAGAAAGATATTTATTTTAAAGAAATAGAATAGGATAGGAAGATATCATTCATGCAAAGCCTCCTTGCCTTGCAGGTACAGAAAACATAGTTACCAAGTATTCATTTCAGGCAAGCTATTAGATAAACATAACAAAACCTAAACACACTAGCTAACACATTTCCTAGCTACTCACACAGTGATGGGATTTGCAGTCCTTGTTGAGTTCTCAGATGCAAGGAGCTGGCCCTCATGGCCTAGCTCCACTTGCATCACTTTTGCCTGCCTCCGTGCAAACACACAGCTGGTTCCCCCAAACAAACACGAAGATGGAGAACATATGGTTTCCCCCCAAGAGGAGGAAGGGAGAGACAAAGGACCACATGGCCCCCAAGGGCCTTTTAAAGGCTTTTCATGGAATGTTCTTGAATCTCGCGGTCCTACTCTCTGATTGGTCAGTTAGACCTTACGTCAGCTATGATGTAGCTGCTCATTAGCATGTGATGTCAGCTCTCATTAGCATCTACCTCCCCCCAGATTAACCCTTTGTGGTTCAGGAGAAGTCCCCAAATGACTGGAGGGTCCAGTCATTAAGCGCTACAATTGCGCAAAAGTTGCGATTTGCGTGATGCGAAACCCTGCATAGCGGAACTTTTTACTACACCAGCACCTTCCTTTTGTCTTGAACATTTCGCATCAACATATTTGCGCATGCTCCTTGGAGGTTTTGGTGGCATCCTGACCTTTGTGCTTCCGGGGGAGAGAGGGGAGAGGGGAGAAGCCCCTTCCAGTTTCTAGCCTCCTATGTATTCCTTCAGGACAGAGGACGGGGCAGGAGTGGAAGGCTCTTTGGGGCTCCTTCAATTTCTAGCCTCCAACGTTTTCCCTCAGGACATAATAAGAGGCTGGAATAGATGACCCTTTGGGGTCCCTTCAATTTCTAGACTCCTAGGTGTTCTTGCAGGGCAGAGGAATGGGGCTGGAATGGATGACCCTTGGGGTCCCTTTAATTTCTAGCCTCCTATGTATTCAGGATAGAGTACGGGACAGGAGTGGAAGGCCCTGTGGGGTCCCTTTAATTTCTAGGATCCTACGTGTTCCTGCAGGACTGAAGAAGGGGCTGCACTGAATGGCCCTTGGGGGAATCCCTCGTATACATTAGTTGTACGTACCCCCCACTCCCACCCCCCTCCCCCGGGGTTGTCCTGGAAAAGGAAGGCCACCGGAAGGGAATGGGGTGAAAAAGCAGCTCAGCATCATGGGAACTTTGCAATCAGTAACATTTGTGTCGCTTTGCGTTGCTGCCTACCACACCAAACCATTTCGCAACGCATTCGCAAGGGTAACGGGAGACAAAGGCCTGATTTCCCTTTTTTCCCATAGTCAGGGACGTAGCTAGGATTTTAGGAAGGGGGGGGTCCAGACTAAGTGCCACCATTATAATGGGGCTTGAGTGCGGCGGCGCAGCAGCACACACCATTCATTTTTCTAATGGAAGGGGGGGTCCGGACCCCCAGATCCCCCCCCCCGGCTACATCCCTGCTAGTGCACAAAAAGGAGAGGAATGACGCTAAAACTACGGGAGCGTTGCACAACGGCCTCCCATAGAAATGAATGGTGTCTGGAAGAATATCGCGCTATCACGTTATTGCGCAATTTTGGTGGCGCAAACATTGCACGATAAGCAGGAAAAAACGCCCAAAACTCGCGTCTGATAAACTCCATAGACAAATCTATAGAGGTACAATGTCTAGATCAAGAGAAGTAATAAAAACACACTATTCCGCTTTGGTCAGATCTCACCTGGAATGTTGTGTCCATTTCTGATCACTGCAACTCAAGAAAGATAGGGACAAACTGGAGTCTCCAGAGGAGGATGGCCAAAACGGAGATGGGCCTGGAAACCACCAAGCCCTATGAGGAAAGACTCAGGGAGCTGGGGATGTTTAGCCTGGAGAAGAGAAGGTCAAGAGGTGATATGAAAGCCCCGTTTAAGTATTTGAAAGGATGTCATATTGAGGAGGGAGCAAGCTTGTTTTCTGCTGCTCCAGAGAACAGGACCCAAAACAATGGATGCAAGCTCCAGGAAAAGAGATTCCACCTCGATATTAGGAAGAACTTCCTGAGAGTAAGGGCTATTCGACAGTGGAACACACTCCTTCCTCGGAGTCTAGTGGAGTCTCCCTTCTTGGAGGTCTTTAAGCAGAGGCTAGATGGCCATCTGTTGGGGATGCTTTGATTTGGATTTCCTGCATGGCAGAATGGGGTTGGACTGGATGACCCTTGCGGTCTCTTCCAACTCTATGATTCTATGAGGAGGGAGCAAGCTTGTTTTCTGCTACTCCAGAGAATAGGATCTGAAGCAATGGATTCAAACTACAGGAAAAGAGATTCCACCTTAACAAGAGGGAGAACTTCCTGATAGTAAGAACTCTTTGATAATATGATGCCTTGGAGTAAGGTGGAGTCTCCTTCTTTGGAGGTTTTCAAACAGAGGCTGGATGTGAAGTCAAAGGCTTTCATGGCCAGCATCCATAGTTTTTTGTGCGCCACATAGCCTGAAAAACCCACAAAAAACTAGAGGCTGGATGGCTGTCTATTGAGAGTGCTCTGACTGTGTATTCCTGCATGTCAGAAAGGGGTTGACTGGATGGCCCTTGGAGTCTCCCCCAACTCTATGATTTTATCATCTCTAAAAGGGTATAATTTTTAAATTGCTATTTTTTTAATTTAAAAAAATAGTAACCCAGAAAACCTAACTCTAATCATAGAATCCTAGAGTTGCAAGAGACCCCAAAGGTCCTGATCCAGTTCAACCCTCTTCTGCCATGCAGGAACTCTCAATCAAAGCATCCCTGACAGATGGCCATCCAGCCTCTGCTTAAAGACTCCAAGGAAGGAGACTCCACTACACTCCGAGGAAGGAGTTTGTTCCACTGTCGAACAGCCCTTACTGCCAGGAAGTTCCTCCTAATGTTGAGCTGGAATCTCTTTTCCTGCAGCTTGCATCCATTGCTCCATTAGGTCCTATACTCTGGAGCAACAGAAAACAAGCTTGCTACCTCCTGAATGTGACATCCCTTCAAATACTTAAACAGTGCTATGATATCACCTCTTAACCATCTGTTTTCCTGCTCAGTAGTAGCCCTTGTGTCTTCCATGGTGGTAGAAAGTGTGCCAGGTCTTAGCCTGAGTGTTGAAAGAGCTGTCTGGGGTGTTGAACCCATTTGGGAGTCAGGGTTCAGAACTTCAGAGGGCTCCTGACAACCCGACCCAGACCCAGACCCAGATTGGACTGACCCTCCTGGTGACACGGAAAAGCCACTGACCATTGGCCCAGCCATGGAGAGCTGCCAAGGGACACTTCCCTCCCCTCCCTGGAGCAATCTTTCTCTCTCCAGAGCCTCCTGGGTTCATTTATTGTTCCAGCAGGGAATCAGAGCTGTCATCACCTAAACCTCACTCATCCATTTAACCTTGGAGGAAGACACACATTTGTGCCGGATAAAAAAGCATCTGATGAAGGCAAAAGGGAAGGCTTCATGGAGAGCCGCCACCGGGGCTGATGGATGGCTTACATGGGCCTCGGCTGACCTGGGCTTGTACCTTATCTGCCTGCTCTCAGGAGGCTTTCCATCATGCCAAAGAGAGGGAAGGAGAGCGGCAACACGGCTGCCGAGACAGAGCTTCTCCCTGGGCAGCACAGAACTCAAGGGACCCATTCACTTCTTCCAAGAGTGCTGCTGTAGTTGCGTATTCCTGTTTGGTACAGAGTTGGAATAGATTGTGAGTTCCTGCATGGCAGGGGATTGGACTGGATGGATGGCCCCTTGGGGTCTCTTCCAACTCTATGATACTATGATTCTATGATCCAGTTTTCCTAGAATAAATGAACAGCACAAAGGGTATTAGGGGATATGCCTTTACCTAGTGGTTAACAGGTTTCATAGAATCATAGACTCATAGAGTTGGAAGAGACTCCAAGGACCATCCAGTCCAAGCCCTGCCATGCAGGAACTCTCAATCAAAGCATCCCAGACAATGGCCATCCAGCCTCTGTCTAAACACCCCCAAGGAGGGAGGCTCCACCAACATCTCCGAGGAAGGAGTATGTTCCACTGTTGAACAGCCCTTACCTCACACATATAAGTCTCCTTAAGCCTGGTGTCCCCCATAATCCTATATCTGTGCATTTTATTTTTCCACCCAAAGTGCGGTATCTTACATTTCTCCCTGTTGAAGTTCATTCTGTTAGCTTTGTCCCAGCTTTCTAATCTATTCAGGTCGTTTTGAATTTTGATCTTGTCCTCTGAAGTATTAGCTACTCCTCCTAATTTTGTGTCATCTGCAAATTTGATAAGTATCTCCCTGATACTTTCAGCCAAGTCATTGATAAAGATGTTGAATTGCACTGGTTCAGGACAGAACCTGTGGGACCCGACTGGTCACTTCTCTCCAGGATGAAGAGGAGGAACCATTTCCCCTTTCACAGCAGGATTTCCTGAAAGATACTGTGGTTGTGTGATCAGACTTTCAAAGTTATGCATGTTTTTGCCTCCCAGTGACCACCCACAAAGGTAAAGGACACTAAATGCAAGACACACAAGTGAGGAGAGCCAGGTGCTATGGCAAACAGATGTCTTTCACAAAGAAGCACCTGGGAAAAACAAATAAAGAACACGCTAAGCATATTGTCTAGTTTAACCATGAGTATGTTAATGGCTCTGAAGCACTTTCCGCATCATCACATTTCCAAAGTACCTGCTTTCCTCCAAAAGAACTGCTAGATGCCCCTTGGGCTCCCTTCCAGCCCAATGCGTCTCTGAGCCTAAGCAATTTGTCGCACTGCACATTGCTCAGTCGTTTTTCATTACTTTTCCTTAATGTTTCTTTCAGAATAAAATGTTAGCGTTGGTAAATGGGTGGGGAACCTGCGGAAAAATGCTGTCACACTCCCTCTCAATGCTCTATCAAAGTAAAACTTCTAGAAAAGGTTGCATGTCACACCAAGAAAGTAACTTTTTTCTCATTCTGTGCCCCAGGTGGCACCTAAGTATTTACTCCCTACTCAGCACTCAATTCAACAAGTCTCCTCCAGCTGGGACTTCCAAAATGTAACTTCCTTGTGCCCTTGCTAGGAATGCAAAAGTAACTCATTAGAGAGCGGAGCTCTTAATTGGCCAAACAGAAAAGACTTTAAAACAACAGCAGCAGACATTTTGCAATTAGCCTGCTTTATTTGATGGGATGTGCTTCGTTACTGTTATTCTTTCATTTAAAATGATTTTCTATTGTTTATGCCAACACATCTGATCGTCTTGATGAGGAATCTGCACTCAGGACAAGAGGCTGCTCTCAGAACAGAAAACGGAGAAACAGAATGGTTCCTAATTGGCAAAGGAGTCAGACAAGGGACCTTTACCGCACACCAAAGTGTCCCCAAAACAGCCCCATTCCATCACCTGGCACCAAGCCATTCCCACTCAATGCTGAGGCGCATCCTTTGCTTCTGCTGGGCAATGGAATGGGGCCGTTTTGAGGACACTTCGGTGTGCGGTAAAATCCATTTTTTTCTCAGCCCTGAGTGTCCCCTTCCCATGCCCAGAACGTTTAAAAACATGTGTCCGATAAGGTACAAGGCTACATCTTACCACCCTGTCTATTTAACATATATGCTGAACATACTGTAAGAACAGCAGGCTTGGATACAGAAAAAGGAGGAGTGAAAACAGGAGGAAGGAATATCAACAATCTGAGATATATGCAGATGATGCCAGAATACTAGCAGAAAACCTCACAGACTTGGTACACTTCCCAAGGAAGGTCAAGGAGGAAAGTGCAAAGGCAGCTCACTGTTGAACAGAAAGGAAACAAAACTCATGACCACCTTCACAAGTTCGACCGAGACAACGGATAGAAATGGAAATAGGGGGGAAATACCCATACCTGGGATCAAACATTGATAGAAATGGGGACTGCAGCCAGGAAGATTAAGAATGAGACGAGCAACTATGAAAGAACTAGAAAGATCCTAAAATGCAAGGATCTACAACTGAGCACAAAAATTAGAATCATTCAAGCCATCATTTTCTCTATTGCTATGTATAGATGGGAGAGCTGGACAGTTAAGAAAGAAGATAAGAAGAAAGCCCATCCCTTGGAGATGAAGTGGGGCTGGAGAAGAGGGCTGAGGATCCCATGGACAGCAGCTAAAAGGACAAACCAAGGGGTCCTGGAGCAGATCAAGCCAGAAATCTCCCTGGAAGAAGCCAAGAGGACTAAAGTAAGGCTGTCCTGCTTTGGCCTCTTCATGAGAAGGAAGGATGCATTGGAAAAGACCATAATGGTGGGGAAGGTAGAGGAAAGGAGGAAGGCCACAGACCAGATAGAAAATGGACTCTCTGAAGAAGGTCACTGTGGGTTTTATGGAGTTTCAGGAATTAAGCAGAGCAGGGGAGGACTGAGGTTCTTGGAGATGTCTCATCCACAGGGCTGCCTTGGGTCAAGATTGCCTCAAGGACAGTTAACAACAACAAATATTGTTTTACAATTAATGGTGTTTAAACACTAAAGTGAGGATCGTCCACACCGTTGTATTCCCCATCACCATGGATAGATCCAAGACAGTGAAGAAAGATGCCAGAAAGAAAATCAACTCCATTGGGATGTGGCGCTGTAAAAAGAGAGCTGAAGATGCCCTGGATCATGGGCCAAAAAAACAAACAAATGGTGTTGGCACATTCTGCGTACTCAGTGCTGGATTTGGGATTCCCATATTTTCATATTTCATACCTGGAGCCACAATGATCTTTAGAAACACTAGAAGGTCAGGTTCCCAGGAGAAAAGACCATCCAGGTAATACTACCGGTACATTCAAATCTGGATGGATGTACTAATGACTTCTTCCATCCTCTGCATTTCCTCTTGCACCAGGAGACAAAGGAGATCTCATGGATGTCTTTCTCTTTCTGTCCATCCATCTTGGGGTTATCATGATCCAAGCACTGTTTGTTGGGAAATGTAGTTCTTTCTTGAGGTCTGTTAGAAACTCAGGAAAGCAGGCGAGATTATTTAATCTCCCTAGCAGAGTAAACACAGTGGAATATAGGTGAGCAGGAAAACTCACCAGCTCCACTCCTCTCCCAGTCCCAGCCCAATGGTCCCCAATGAAAACTCAGTCACTTGGTTAAAGTGAAAAGAAACAAGTTGACTTACAAAGTCATGTGTATGAAGAGCTACACAGGTCTAGCTTCATGTTGCAAGAAATAGGAGGTAGAAAAGGTAGTCTGCATGCATCTTAGGAAAGATGCTCCCTCAGCATGCATCCATCAGCTCTGGAGAAAGGCAAGGAGATTAGCAAGTAAGCTGGCGATGATTCTTCTTCAGGGACAAAAGGTGAGGGGTGCTCTTTTTGGGTAAACAGGAAATGAGGAGGGGCTGTTAGTAAGCAATAAACTACCACTGACATGCATTACTAGAAGGTCTCAGCATGCAAAGTTGCTATATCCCAACACTGTTTGTGTCACACTAAAATTAAAGCCCTCAACCAGTCCAGAATCCCATTGTGGATTCCTGGGAGAAGCATCAAGCCTTTTGTTGTTTGTTGTTGGGTACCTCCAAGTCATTTCTGACTTATGGTGACCCTAAGGCAAGTATGTCATGGGGTTTTCTTGGCAGCGTTTGTTCAGAAGAGGTTTGCCATGGCCTTCCCTTGAGGCTGAGAGAATGTGACTTGCCCAAGGTGACCCAGTGAGTTTTATGGCCGAGCTGAGCATCAAACCCTGGTCTGTAGACGTAGTCCAACACTCAAACCGCAATGCCATGCTGGCTCTCTTAGCCTTTATTAGCTGGCCAGAAACCCCATCCCCAGAGACTAGTTTCAAGCTATCAATATTGGTCCCAAGAACCTTGGACTTTATCATACAGGGGAAATTGGGGGGTTAAAAAGGCATTTTCCGGGATTTTGGCGCAACCAGGAGAGGACTTCTCCCGGAAGAACCAGGAAGGCTCCACCAACAAATCATTCACAGGATTTCTTATCAAATTTGCAGATGACACCAAATTAGGAGGAATAGCTAATACTCCAGAGGACAGGATCAAAATTCAAAATGATCTGAATAGACTAGAAAGCTGGGCCACAGCTAACAAAATGAAATTCAACACAGAGAAATGTAAGGTACTGCACTTAGGGAGAAAAAAAATATGAAATGTATAGATAAAAGATGGTTAAGAGGTTATATAATAGTCCTGTTTAAGTATTTGAGGGAATGTCCTACTGAGGATGGAGGAAGCTTGTTTTCTGCTGCTGCAGAGACTAGAACACAGAACAATGGATGCAAGCGACAGGAAAAGTGGTTCCACGTGAACATTAGGAGGAACCTCTTGACAGTAAGAGCTGTTCAACGGTGGAACGCACTCCCTCAGAGAGTAATGGAGTCCTTCTTTGGAGGTCTTTAAGCAGAGGATGGATGGGCATCTGTTGGGGATGCTTTGATTGAGAGTTCCTGCATGGCAGAAGAAGGGGGTTGGACTGGATCAGGGCTCTTCTTGGGGTCTCTTCTAGCTCTATGATTCTATGATTCTATGAAAGTCACATACACACATACATCCTTCTGAGCCTCCTCATCACAGCACACAGTGAGGAAGCGACATTTGTCACGTTCAGCCTTGAAAGAGATCGGTTTGCATGCCTGCAGGCGCAGGGAGAAAGCAATGGAAAATAAATGAGACTGTTTATGGAGCCCATAATGTGGCCGGCCAAACAAGTCACTCAGCGAAGCATCGCCATCCTGTAATGGGAGGTTATTTACAGCCTTCGCTTCTGGGAGCCACGCAGGAGCGGATGCAGAAGAGAGCAGGGCAGGAATGTGCTGAAGTCATTGGGAAGGAGTGTAGTAGTCAGCATGGCCCTTGGGTGCCAGGCCAATGGGTTCTAGAGTCCTTGTCAGCATCATATGGCCCAATATTAGCAGCTGATCAATGCCATAGCAAGGGCTATATTGCATGTGGTAGCTCCTAGAATCATAGAATCATGGAGTTTGAAGAGACCCCAAGAAGGGCCCTGATCCAATCTGACCCCCTTCTTCTGCTCTATCAAAGCATCACTGACAGATGGCCATCCATCCTTTCTTTAAGGAAGGAGGCTACACCATTCTCCAAGGCAGCATCTGTGGCTGGCATCTCCAGATCTTTGGAGATGCCAGCCACAGCTGCAGGCGAAACGTCAGAAACAAACCCTTCTAGAACATGGCCCCATTGCCTGGAAAACCCACAAAAACCGATTTATTTATTTCACTTCCATGCTGCCTTTTCCCCAAAAAGAGACCCAAGGTGGTTCACAAGATAAAAACATGATTTAAATGTCATAATAAAAATTTTTAAAACCATTAAAATCATCTAGTTAAAAAAATATGAAGTGAATACAACACATAGGAGTTTATCACACTGGGGCTAATTCTGGCATTAAAGAGAGATTAAAGCACATATAAAGCCTTCTGCAAATAAAGCAAAAATGGCCAGGACAAATGATTATCACACGCAATTGCAGAAATAAAGTGATATTGGAAATGCATTGTCGCTGAAATCCCAAAAGTAAAAAGATGTGTGTTAATGCTTCTTTGTGACCACTTTAATGGCGAGTTTTGTGCGATGTTGTGTGAAATCGTTTTGCATAAGTTCGCAATTTTTGTTAGAGAAAAAGATCCTTGGGATGGTTGATGTCTCTTGTTACCGGTGGTTCTGAACTGGTACCAACTGGAACAGATGTAGTCTTCTCAGCTACTCAATATCAAAGTAACTTCTACACAGATTTTCACTCAAATGAGGGTTTATTGACTTTGTTGCTATTTACACTTTCACAGCAGGCTACTATACATCTATTCTCTTTCAGAGTCCATGCTAGAAGCTTGAATGTGACATCAGTCTTTGTTCTCTCACAAGATCAACCTTCCCACCAAGTGGACACACCTCTTTCCCATGAAGTCACCATACTACACAAGAGCATAACAATAACACATTTGTTGATATTATGTCTCAGCACATGTCCTTGAAGACTTGATCTTCCAGGCCTAGGCTTTCTGGCCTTCAACAGGAACCATTTTAAACCTTAGTTAACTATTGACACATCTGAACATTTTCAATACAATTTAGAAATATATCCCCAGATATTCATGGGATAAACTGCTAAATTGGAATCTCTCTTTTTCTTTTGTCATTTGAATTCATGTTTCAGGTCTTATCCTCCAGAGCAATCAGAAAACAAGCTCCCTCCATCATCTTCATTATTTGTACATGTAGATGATTCTGTGTTGACAGTTCTGTGGTTTTATCCTTTCCATCCCTGATGCAAAGTCATGCCAAACACTGGGATTCCTCAGAGATCTGTCTTGGGCCCAGTATTGGTCAACATGTTTGTAAGTGACTTGGACGATGGGAGAGAAGTGATGCTGATCAAACTTGCAGATGGCACCGAATTGCGCCTGGGAGAAGGCAATACTGCAGAGAACAGCAACGGGATTCAAAATGATCTTAACAGATTGAAGAGGAGGGGAAAAAGAACAAAATGAATTTCAACAGGGACTACATTTAGGCAGGAAAAGTGAAATGCACAAATATAGGATGGGTGACATCTGGCCTGAAAGCAGCCCAAGAAAGAAGGATCAAGGGGGTCTTAGCAGGTAAACATGAGTCCAAAGCATAGCCCAAAAATCCTCAATGCAAGTGAAAGACGCTGTAGCATACGCTTTCATAGACTTGGTGTACTTAGACAGAGGCTACTGCCATGCTGCAGAATTAATGCACTTTGACACCGCTCTGCAACCCTGGGATTTATAGTTTGCTGTGGCACCAGAACTCTCTCTGACATAGAAGGCTAAATATTTCTCAAAACTACAAACCCCAGGAATCCATAGCATGGAACCATGGCAGTTAAAGCAATATCAAAATTGCATTAGTTCTGCCATGTAGACGCAGCCCAAGTCTACAAAAGCTTATGCTAACAACGTCTTTGGTTCAGTTAGTCTCAAAGGTGCAACAAGATCCCTTTGCATACAAAGCATGTAGATAATGGAGGGAGCTTGTTTTCTGATTGCTCCAGAGGATAAGACCTGAAACATGAATCCAAATGACAAAAGAAAAAGAGATGCTGACTTAACAATATGAAAAAATTCCTGAGTGTAAGAGTTATTCAGCTGCAGAAAGGACTCCTTTGGAAAGAAGTGGACTCTGTTCTTGAATGGAGATTTGACTGCGACTTTTCAAGGCTGGTTTAGTAGTAGATCCCTGAATGGCAGCTGGCTGGTGCCATAGTTTTCCATTCCTATGGACATTTTCATGCAGAGACTGCTATACTGGTCTTTCCTTGCTCTCTCTCTCTCTCTCTCTCTCTCTCTCTCTCTCTCTCTGTGGCTTTGCTTCGCGAACGAAGATTCAGGAAGGACTCATCCCACGCTTTGTACAAGCACATTGGTGTCCCGGATTGGCCTTTTTAGTCTCTCCTTGGTAGCGCAGTGATTAAATGCCTGTACTACAGCCACTCACTCAAAACCATAAGGTTACGAGTTCAAGACCAGCAAAAGGGCTCAAGCTTGACTCAGGCTTGCCTCCTTCCGAGGAGGTCACCAAAATGAGTCCCCAGATTGTTGGGGGCAAATTAGCTTACAGTTGTAAACCGCTTAGACACTGCTTAGGCGGTATGAAGCAGTATATAAATGAAGCTTGTTTGTTTGTTTCACTCTACGAAAGCTCATGCTACGTCATCTCCATAACCAGACGCTTTGCATTTCTATTGCTGTTCTCTCACACAGCCTGCATGCTTTCCAGACCCTTCACCATTTTGGTGGCCCTACTTGTACATGCTTCACCTCCTCAACATCTTTCTTGAATTGTTTTGCCCAGAGGTGGACACAGGACTATTCCAGGTGAGGCCTGACCAGAGCAGACTAGAGTGGCACTATTACGTCCCTTGATCTAGACACTATATTTCTCTTGATGCAGCCTAGAATCGCATTGGCCTTGTTAGCTGCCGCATCGCACTGTTGACTCATGTTCAACTTGTGGTCTGCTTGGATTCGTAGATCCCTTTCACGTGCAGTTTCATTCAGCCAGGGGTCCTCCATCCTAATAATAATAATAATTATTATTATTATTATTATTTGTATACCGCCCTGTGGCGAACCAATCCGGGCAGTTGACAACAGTAAATATAACAGAGTAAAATATAAAATTAAAAACATTATAATCCCTCCCCTCCTTATGAAAGTATTAAAAAATATGACAGATTAAAAACACAATATCAAAACATAAAACATAGTTTAAACAAACTAAAAACCCTGGTGTCCCTCTGGAGATCCTCAACCATCACTGAAGATGGGGCCACGAGAGGAAAGAGGGGATCAGGGAGCCCAGGCCGGGATGGTTAATCTGGAAAGGCCTGCCGGAAGAGATCTGTCTTGACAGCTTTTTTAAAGCTGTCTAATGATGTCAACTGACGGATCTCATCCGGCAGGTCGTTCCAGAGTTTGGGGGCGACAGCAGAGAACGCCCTCTGGGAGGTCGCCGCAAGCCTAGATTTTAGAGGCTGTAGTAAGTTCCTCCCAGAGGACCGGAGAGCGCAGGGAGGATTGTACGGGAGGAGGCGGTCCCTGAGATAGCTTGGACCCAAGCCATTTAGGGCTTTAAAGGTAATAACCAACACCTTGTACCGGGCCCGGAAGCTAATAGGCAGCCAGTGGAGGGACCTCAGAACCGGAGTAATGTGGTCCCTCCTAGATATACCAGAAATAAGCCTGGCTGCCATATTTTGTACCAGCTAAAGCTTCCGAACCAAGCACAAGGGTAGCCCCAAGGAGAGTGCATTACAGAAGTCCAGGCGTGAGGTTACCACTGCGTGCACAACAGTTTCGAGGTCCCTTACTTCCAGAAAAGGGCGCAGCTGGCGTATCAGCCGAAGCTGATAGCAGGCGCTCCTGACCGTCGCATTTACCTGATTTGTCATCAGGAGCGACGAGTCGAGGAGCACCCCCAGACTGCGAACACAGTCACTGGAGGAGAGTGTGACCCCATCCAGGACTGGAGGTTGCAACCCAATTCTTGGTTTCGGGGCCGCTACCGTGAGCACCTCCGTCTTATCTGGATTCAGTTTCAATCTGTTTTTCCTCATCCAGCCCATTACCGCTTGAAGACATTCATTGAGAGAAGAGATGCCATTGGAATTCGAGGCCGACGAATGAGACACGGAGAAATAGATTTGGGTGTCATCAGCGTACTGATAACACCCAGCACCATAACTCCGTATTATCTCACCCAGCGGCTTCATATAGATGTTGAATAACATCAGGGACAGAATCCTATATCTATGCATTTCATTTTTCTTACCTAAGTTTAGTACCTTATGTTTCTTCCTGATGAAAATTCATTTTGTTAGCTTTGGCCCAGCTTTCTGATCTATGAAGGTCAATTTGACTTTTGATCCTGTTCTCTAAGGTATTAGCTACTCCTCCCAATTTGGTGTCATCTGCACATTTGATAAGGATAGCCTCTGTTCCTTCATGCAAGTCATTGATAAGTCACTCAGTTGCTGTCAAAGGTGCTACAAGACCTCTTTGCACCCAAATCTACATTTATGATTCCAGGATCGTCTTCCTTTAGACTACGCTTAAGTTGGGAAGGCCACTGATGGTGAAGAGGGAAGAGGTTTAGTCCGGGGGTTTCCATCTAGCTCACCAAGACTCCCCTGGATGTTGATGCACCCTCCCCAACTTCAGAGACGGTTAAGAGGTGATATGACAGCCCTGTTTAAATATTTGACAGGGTGTCACATTAAGGATGGAGCAAGCGTGTTTTCTGCTGCTCCAGAGAATAGGACACAGAGCAATGGATGGAAGCTAGGGAAAGAGATTCTGAACATTGGGAAGCACTTCATGATGGCAAGAGATGTTTAACATTGGAAGATGCTCCCTTGGAGAGTGTTGGTGTCTCCTTCTTGGGCTGTATTTGGAGGGGTGTCATATTGAGGAGGGAGCAAGCTTGTTTTCTGCTGCTCCAGAGAACAGGACCCAGAACAATAATAATAATAATAATAATAATAATAATAATAACAACAACAACAACAGGAAGTACAATACAAAGTCAAAATAAAACATAACAGGCCTCTCTCCCCCG
>NC_056525.1:1497573-1542918 GCF_019175285.1 Sceloporus undulatus | reverse complement strand
CAAGATGGTGGTCGGAAGGAGGGCTCTTAGTCGTTCAGGCCAGGCCTCTCTCCCCCTCAAGATGGTGGTCGGAAGGAGGGCTCTTAGTCGTTCAGGCCAGGCCTCTCTCCCCCTCAAGATGGTGGTCAGAAGGAGGGCTCTTAGTCTTTCAGGCCAGGCCTCAAGCTGCAGGAAAAGAGATTCCACCTGAACATTAGGAGGAGCTTCCTTTTTGGCAGTGGAACACACTTCTTTGTGGAGATTTTGGTGGAGTCTCCTTTGGAGGCCTTTAAAGAGAAGCTGGATGGCCATCTGTCGGGGATGCTTTGATTGAGAGTTCCTGCATGGCAGAAGGGGTTGGACTGGATCAGGGCCCTTCTTGGGGTCTCTTCCAACTCTATCATTCTATGATTCTATGATGCAGAGGGTTGTGGGGAGAGACCCTCTAATTCGGCGTTTGGCCTTTGGGTAACAGCTGCCCACCTCGGGGTCCCAGGAGCTGGCAGTGATGGATTAGGCCCGGCGGTGGGCACCAGAGCATCCTGGTGACGGATGAGAGCTGCCAGCCGCTGACACGAACCCATTTGGCACCCGGAAATGATAGATGCTACCGCTAATTTTAAACACAGGCACCTGAGTTCCTCCCGACAAGCGCCATGCTCTGAATTTAGGGCACAGCTGCTGGGTTCAGATAAGGTGCGAAATCTGTCCCCTTGCACAGAATGTTTCTTAATAATGGGAAATTTGGTGATGGATGTGGCTGTCGCTGGGATATAACCTCCACAGTTGGAATCTTTCAGCTCCACAGCCATCTATTCTGGTCTCTGGGTGGCTCAGGAGGAGAAGAAGAGATGAAAGCAAGGGAGGAGAAGGAGGAGGAGGAGGAGAAGGGAGAGATGAAGGACTTGTTCTCTCTGCAGCCATCCAGCAACACTTCACAGGAGAAGCTCTCACCTCGCATCTGTCGCCAGCTTTTGGAGGACAAGAGTGCTGTGTATGTGTGCTTGTGCGTGTGTGAAAGAGAGTCACACAGAGAAAAATGATAGCTTATGCCATTAGTATTTGAAGGGGTGTCACACTGACGATGGAGCAAGCTTGTTTTCTGCTGCTCCAGAGAATAAGAACACAGAACAGAACACAGCTTGAGCACCCTTTGGGCCGGTCAACCAATTACAAATCCATGTAACAGTTACCTTGTCTAGCTGTGGACTCATGTTCACCTTGTGGTCTCCTTGGGACTCCTAGATCCCTTTCACACGGATAAGTTTCCTTAAGCCAGGTGTCCCCCATCCTAGAGCTATGCATTTCATTATTTCTGCCTAAGTGTGGTACCTTACATTTTTCCCTGTTGAAAATCATTTTGTTAGTTTTGGCCCAGCTTTCTCGGACTCCACTGCCTCTGAGGTGGTATAATCCTCCCCAACCATTCAACCACCACCCCCTGCTTTCAGATGACCCTTTCCAGAATCTGGGAGTTCCCAATGGCTGGGGGGGGGGATTCCTGGATTTGTAGTATTGTGAGATATTTAGCCTTCTCTGTCAGAGAGCTCTGGTGCCACACCAAACTACAAATCCTAGAATTCCATAGCCTTGAGCCATGGCAGTTAAAAATCACAGGATCCTAGAGTTGGAAGGGACCCCAAGGGCTATCTATTTCAACCTCCTTCTGCCATGCAGGAAGACCCAGTCCAAGCCCTCCCTGCGACAGATGGAAATCCAGCCTCTGCTTAAAGACCTCCAAAGATGGAGACTCCATAACACTCCAAGGGAGCATGTCCCATTGTTGAACAGACGCTGGATGGCCATCTGTCAATGGGGATGCTTTGATTGAGAGTTACTGCATGGCAGAAGGGAGGTTGGACTGGATCAGGGCCCTTTTTGGGTTCTCTTCCAACTCTAGGATTCTATGATTCTGACTGTCAGGAAGTTCTTCCTAACATTGCAGTGGAATATCTTTTCCTGTAGTTTGTAGAAGAGATCCCACCAAAACATTAGGAAGAAATTCCTGACAGTCAGAGTTGCTCAACAAGTGAATCTGGTGGGTGAGAGAAGTGTCCATCATAAATAACAATAACAATAATAATAATAATAATTTTATTTCTACACCACATTTCCAAGAAGATCATGCACCTAAGGCAGCTTCTGAGACTCAGCCGAGAACTGAAGGGAGGACTGGGCTGGGGAAGGTGAAAACACTAAGGCCCCCGCCTGCGCAAATTGCAGGTAGCTGCCTTAAGGTCCTTTTACTGGGAAAGAAATTAATATGGTGTGAAATCAGCAGCACATGATTTAAGAAAACTTAATTTCAAATCCCAGTGCAAATAATCTTTTGATAAGGTCAAATGAAAGATTAAACATCTCAGACTAGTGAACCACTTGCCGTTTAGAGCACATTTTCCTTTCCTCCATGCCTCTGGTGGGTGCAGACAGAGCCATCGCCCAAAGATGCCTCTGGGACAGTCCTGCTCTCTTCTCTTGGCTGGGATGCTCTCTGGGTCGGAGCTAGTTTTCAGGGCAGAACTTTGCACGGGAGACCCACTCCATCTTTGATGCCTGAAGTTCTTCCTTTGTGTAATACAGATTCAGTTTGCAGAGATCTCCAGATCTAAGTCTCTGCTTGGACCCAAAACCAGATATCCCCTGGGGTCCATAGAATTTTGTAGGTTTTGTGATTTAGGAAAGGATCCCATGCATAGAATGATAGAATCCTAGAGTTGGAAGAGACCCCAAGGCCCATCCAGTCCAACCCTATTCTGCCATGCAGGAACTCTCCATCAAAGCATCCTCAACAGAAAATGGCCATCCAGCCTCTGCTTAAAGACCTCCAAAGAAGGAGACTCCAGCAAAATCTCTGAGGAAGGAGTATGTTCCACTGTCAAACAGCTCTTATTGTCAAGAAGTTCCTCCTAACATTTAGGTGGAATTTCTTTTCCCCTACTTTGAATCCGTTGCTCCAGGTCCTACTCTCTGGAGCAGCAGAAAGCAAGCTTGCTCCCTCCTCAACATGACATCCCTTCAAATATTTAAACAGGGCTATTATATCATCCCTTAACCTTCTCTTCTCCAGACTAAACATCCCCAGCTCTCTAAGTCTCTCCTCATAGGGCTTCATGGTTTCCAGGCCCTTCACCATTTTAGTCTTCCTCCTTTGGACACATGGCTCCAGTTTCTCAACGTCCTTTTTGAAATTTGGTGCCGAGAACTGGACACAGGGTTATTCCAGGTGAGGCCTGACCAGAGCAGAATACAGTGGCACTATTACTTCTCTTGATCTAAAGACTATACTTCTATTGATGCAACCTAGAATTGCATTGGCCTTATTAGCTGCTGCATTGTACTGTTGACTCATGTTCCACTTGTGCTATAGATCCCTTTCTTGGACTCCTAGATCCCTTTCACATATATAAGTCTCATTCAGCCAGGTTATACCACCTCAGAAGGTAATGAAGTGGTAGAAAGCTGGGCCAAAACTAACATAACAAATTTCAAAGGGGAAAAAAGTAAGGTACTGCACTTAGGCAGAAAAATGAAATGCATAGATAGTAAGAGCTGTTTGAGAGTGGAAGACACTACATCGGGGAATGGTGGAGGTCTTTAAACAGAGGCTGGATGGCCATCTGTCGGGGATGCTTTAATTAGAATTCTTGTATGGGGTTGGACTGGATGGCCCTTGGGGTCCCTTCCAACTCTATGGTTCTATGCTGTCGTGCTGCTAAAAGAAGGCTGCTGCCTAACAATTTTAGTTTTCATATGATTCCCAAAAAAAGCTAACACTGGGAAACTCTAATCCAACAAGCCTTGAAACCCAGGCAAGCTGCCAGAAGTGGCATCAATCCTGCCAGCTGTTCCTGGCACCCAGGTGTGGCAGGTGCAAGGCCAGGAGCATCAGCCTCTCTGTGCATGGGCTCATGGCATGTGCTGCCTGCCCTGCAGACGTCATGGGCATGGAGGGACCCATTATGGGGTGGGGACCTTGGCCGGCAAGCAAACAGGAGCCCCCCAGGGCATGCCAGGACTCAAAGAAGAATCACCCCTCTGGCCGGGAGGCAATGACAGGGAAGCCATGCAGCTGCTCTGCCTCCCTTACCTCCCAGGCCTGCAAGTGGGTTAGCATTTCTCCTGTCGAGGAGGAATATATCATTCACCGTCTCCCGTTGCCAGGCAACCAGCCCAGGTGAGCTCTTCTTGAACTTTGCCAGAAGAGCTGAAATGCACCAGGGCACTGTGATGGATGCCCAGCCCTGAGCATCTTTCCCTCCTTCTCTTGTCAGAGCCAGGAGCTGCAGCATGGTGAGATTTCTGGGCCCACTTGATACCGATGTGAGATGCACAGCTGGGGAGAAAATACAGGAGGCTGGGATCCTGTTTTATGCCCAGGAAAGTTCCCCCATAAGAGCCAGCGTAGCATAGTGCAAGGGTTCCCAAACTTTGTTCCTCCAAGAGTTTTGGACTTCAGGTCCCAGAGTTCCTGAATGTTGGCCAAGTTGGCTGGGGCTTCTGGGAGTTGAAGTCCAAAAAAATCCCAAAAAGTCCCAAATAACTGCAGCACCAATGAGCATCTTGTGAGGCCATGAATGTTGGTGTGTGTGTTTGTGTGTGTATATATATATATATATATATATATATATATACACACACACACACACACACACACACACATACACCTTATCAAGGATCATACAGTACATAAATACCCCACTCTCATGGCAGCATTCTCTGAAGATGCCAGCCACAGATGCTGCTTGCAAAACATCAGGAAGAAAAATTTCTAGAACATGGCCACGGAGCCCGAAAAACCCACAATAAAATTAAAGGTATTACTGTTTGGTGGATTTTTGTTTGAATTGCCAAATGACCAATTTGCCAAATGATGCCTGGCTTCACGTTTTCTGGGTAACCTTGGGCAAGTCACACTCTCTCAGCCTCAGGGGAAAGCAATGGCAAACCTCCTCTGAACAAATCTTGCCAAGAAAACCTCATGATAGGGTCACCTTAGGATCGACGTAAGTCAGAAGCAACTTGAAGGCTCATAATGAAAACAAAAATTCTGTGTGGAATTGGTTGGGCATTTTTATCCTCAGCAAAATTGCTGTATTGCGTTCAAGGCTGTGGAAGCAGAGCTGTGCATGTGGCATTATTTTTCATGGCTCTGCATGCACATGGTTCATTGCCTGTGCAGCGGTTGCCATATTGAATCCTGTGTCCAGTTCTGGGCCCCACAATTCAAGAAGGATGTTGAGAAACTGGTGCCCTGTGTCCAAAGGAGGGAGACTGAAATGGTGAAGGGTCTGAAAACCATGTCCTATGAGGAATGACTTGGGGAACTGGGGATGTTTAACCTGGAGAAGAGAAGGTTCTGAGGTGATATGATAGCTCTGTTTAAATATTTGAAGGGTTGTCATATTGAGGATGGAGCAAGCTTGTTTTCTGCTGCTCTAGAGACTACAACACAGAACAATGGATGCAAGCTCCAGGAAAAGAGATTCCAGCTCAACATTGGGAGGAACTTCCTGACTGTTCAACAGTGGAACACACTCCTTCCTCAGAGATTTTGGTGGAGTCTCTTTCTTTGGAGGTCTTTAAACAGAGGCTGGATGGCCATCTGTTGGGAATGTTTTGATTGTGAGTTCTTGCATGGCAGAATGGGGTAGATAGGATTGCCCTTGGGGTGTCTTCCAACTCTATGATTCTATGAGGATGGAGCAAACTTGTTTTCTGCTGCTCCAGAGAATAGGACACAGAGCAATGGATTCAAACTATAGGAAAGGAGATGACACCTAAGCATTAGGAAAAACTTCCTGAGTGTAAGGGCTGTTCAGCCATAGAAGATGCTGCCTTGGAGAGTGATGGAGTCTCCTTCTTTGGGGTTTTTTAAGCTGAGGCTGGGTGGCCATCTGTCACAGGGAGACCTTTGATGGTGTCTTCCTGCATGGCAGAAGGGGACTGGAATGGGTAGCCCCTGGGGGTCTCTTCCAATTCTAGGATTCTGTGAAATGTACACAAACGTTTGGCCACAACATCTCACCTGCATATACTGGCGCATGGCAGTTTTGCATAACCAGTGTGTAACTGCATGAGGATGCGTAAAACTGCATCCTCTCTCCTCAGTGTGGGACCTGAGCCCCATCTGCAAGGAGGAAGGACTGGAGAAAAATACAGAGGATTCTATTACATGAATGGAGTCGGTGTGGTCTAATGGCTTGAGTGCTGGACCAGGACTTTAGAGACCAGAGTTCGAATTGCCACTCAGATATGGAAAGCCACTGGGTGAGCTTGGGCAAGTCACATCTCTCAGCCTCAGAGGAAGGCAAAGGCAAAGCCCCTCTGAAGAAATCTTGCCAAGAACATTCTGTGATAGGTCGCCATGCGTTGGAAAGGCCTTGACAGCACACAACAACAATAAAGTGCATACAGGGATGGCTATAAACACAACCCAAGTAATATGGCTCGCCAATGATGTCTTCTGTGTTGTTGGGGTGACAAATCTGCTCTGGCTTTTAGTCTGAATTTTAAAGGAGTTCTCCCAGCTGCTGAATCTTTTCCGTTCCGGATAGTTCAGTACCTTTAGAATGACCAACTGTTTTAAATCCAAAACCTACGACAGATTTGATGCCCCTTTGGCTGCCACTGGTTCTATCAGGAATTTCATATCCCTATGAAGAAAGCCCTCTGATTGAATAGCCAGGGGCAAGGATGTTTTGAAAGATAAGTTGCGGGTTCTCTGTACTTTAAATATGTGTTAAATGATTCGATATCATTTTGCCTCTAGATTGATTTATTTTGAAAAGCTACCCACCAAGAGCCAATGTGGATGAGAGGAGTGAGGCAAGCAAGGATTAACCTCATTGCAGTTTTGCTGCAAGTCCTCCGCTGGCTGAAACATCCCTGTCTTCTCCCCAGAAAGTGGCCAAAATGTCTGTTGATACATTGATAGTTTATTTTGCTGCAAATGCAGGGTCAGGTCTCCAGAGCCCAACTTGCCTCCTTTGGCTCCCAGGAGAAGACTCCATAGCCATCAAATTCTCCCATTCTCCCCATGTGTTGGGACTCTAAAATAGGAGACTCAGTCTTACTCTGATAGTGTGACTCACTCTAGGCATGTTTATTCAGAAGTAAGTTGCCACTGATGCTGCAACCACACTGCAGAATTAATGCAGTTTGGTACCCGCTTCAACTGCTGTGGCTCAGTGCTGTGGAATCCTGGGAAGTTTATCACACGGGAGGAATTTCTCTTAAATTCGAATGAAAAGAAAGTGGAGCCAGAACGCATTCACTTAAAATCACTAGTTTTGCGCAATTACATGAATGTGCATTGCATTCGAACTGGCTCCCCATTGCCCAAAAATAGCATGCCATTGCCCGAATTTGCGAGTGGTAGTCTATCATGCAATAATGTGAAACTACCTGATTGCATTCAGATTGCCATTGGATTATACTTCCAATTTCCCTTGGGATTTGTAGTTTGTTATGGCACCAGAGCTCTATGAAAGAGATGGCTAAATGCCTCACAAAACCACAAAGCCCAGAATTCCATAGCATTGAGCCAAGGAGGGTCTGGTCTTTGCAAAAACTATACAAAAATTTCAAAATAAATTTGGATATCTCAACATGCCAGACAGAGGCAATAGTCTGCTGCTAAATTACAAAAGGGCCCCAAGCACTTAGAATCATAGAATCCTAGAGTTGGAAAAGACCCCAAGGGCCCTGATCCAGTCCAACTCCCCTTTTGCCATGCAGGAACTCACAATCAAAGGATCTCTGACAGATAGAATCATAGAATCCTAGCGTTGGAAGAGACCTCAAGGGCTATCCAGTCCAACCCCATTCAGCCATGCAGGAAATCTCAATCAAAGCATCCCCATTGACAGATGGCCATCTAGCCTCTGTTTAAAGACCTCTAAGGAAGGAGACTCCATCATCCTCCATTGAGGGATTTTGTTCCACTGTCAAACAGCTCTTACTGTCAGGAAGTTCCTCCTAATGTTGAGCTGGAATCTCTTTTCCTGCAGCTTGCATCCATTGCTCTGGGTCCTGTTCTCTGGAGCAGCAGAAAACAAGCTTGCTCCATCCTCAATATGATGATATCCCTTCAAATACTTAAAAAGGACTATCATGTCACCTCTTAACTTTCTCTTCTCCAGGCTAAACATCCCCAGCTCCCTAAGTCTCCCTCCTCAATATGACATCCCTTAAATATTTGAAGGAATGTCATATTTAGGATAGAGCAACCTTGTTTTCTGCTGCTCCAGAGAACTGAACCCAGAACAATGGATGCAAGCTCCAGGAAAAGAAATCCCACCTAAAAATTAGGAGGAAATTCCTGACAATAACAGCTGTTGGACAGTGGAAGATACTCCCTTGGAGGCTGATGGAGGTCTTTAAACAGAGTCTGGATGGCCATCTGTCGGGGATGCTTTGATTGAGAGTTCCTGCATGGCAGGATGGGGCTGGACTGGATGGCCCTTGAGGTCTCTTCCAAGTCTAGGATTCTAAGTCTTGTCTTATCTTGTCCCAGGACCCAGCGCCAACCTTCAGCATCACTGCTGGGATGTCATCCATCCAAGGGGGCTGCAGATGGGCTGAAGCAAGCAAGGCATTGGACCCCACCACATGCGCTTTTGCCGGAGCCACTGTTGGCGCAGCAAGGGTACCGCATTCTTTCTTGCTCATTACGGCTGATTTGATGGAGACAATTGGGAGCGAGGTGAAGCACGGTCAAGGCGGCTCATTGTGGCTGGAATTGCTGTGAATGCAAATCTCCGAAGGGAAGCGGCGTTAATCAGTTTACCTTGATTGGGGTCGTGGGCCTGTTCCCTTGCTCTGCCGCACGTGCCAAAATGGAACAAGTCGGTCTCCTGTTCTGGGATTAAGCGCCAGCGCTGCTTCTCTTTCCTTTCCTCTCTTCACCATCTGCCTTTTCAAGGGCCTCCTTCTTCAATGCTCCTTCAGTCGTAGGAGCAGGATCTGCAGGTACAAACCGCCACAGCTTTGGGATAAAAGGCCCCAGATGGTTGTTGGCTGCGTTGGAGAGCCAGATTTTAAGCAGATTTGAACACTGGAGTCTCAGAAATAAATATGGATGCGCAGACTCACAGAAAGAGAAGCGACCTCAAGGACCATCAAGCCCAGCATCCTTCCAGAGCAGGAAGGTCACAGCTGCCCATCCAATCTTGATTTAGTAACACCAAGGGAAGGAGAGACACTGTGGCATAGTGGTTTGAGATTTGGGTTAGGATTCTGGAAACCAGGGTTCAAATCATGGCTCGACCATGAAAACTCACTGGGTGACCTTGGGCAACTCACACTCTCTCAGCCTCAGAGGAAGGCTGTGCAAATCCTCTCTGAAAAAACCTTTCTGTCAGTTGGAACGGCAGTCATGTTAAATAAAATATGAATGCAGCGGACATGGAAATAATTTGCTTGCCTAGTGGGAACTATGCATCCCGTTGAATCGATTCATCGATCCAATGTCAATGCCATTTGCGAACCAATTCAAATGCAAGTGGGAATGAGCCCCAAGAAAACTCCATGATGGCAATAGTACTTAGCACTTGACATTTCTATACCACTTGAATAGTGAACGCAGCATTCTCTCAGTGGTTTACAAGGGAGGATATCACACGACTGAAATTGGAAGTATAATCCAGTGTCATCCTGAACGCAATCATGCGTATTCACGTTATTGCGTGAAAGGTTACCACACGCGATCGCTGGCAGTCCGAACGCACTCCGAACACAATCACATGTCAGTCCACAGTTAAGTAAATTTGGTGAACTAGCAAAGTCACAAACCCTGTTCCTAGGCAACTTTGCACTCAGTGTGCTGTTGTTTCGTGAGATGTGCATGTCTCCTTTGATCCTGGTTCCCCCCCCCCCCCAATCTGGAAGGGATTCCCATGAAGCCACACTGCAATTCCACTTCAATTTTGCTTTCGCTTGTCTTTCAGCATTGCTGAGGGGGGCTGCTAATCATAGAATCATAGAATCATACAGTTGGAAGAGACCGCACAGGCCATCCAGTCCAAGCCCATTCTGCCATGCAGGAAACCCAAATCAAAGCATCCCCAACATATGGCCATTCAGCCTCTGTTTAAATACCTCCAAGGAAGGAGACTCCATTACACTCTGAGGAAGGAGTGTGTTCCACTGTCGAACAGCCCTTACTCTCAGGAAGTTCCTCCTAATGTTGAAGTGGAATCTCTTTTGTAGCTTGCATCCATTGCTCCGGGTCCTAGTCTCTGGAGCAGCAGAAAACAAGCTTGCTCCCTCCTCAATGTGACATCCCTTCAAATATTTGAACAGGGCTATCATATCACCTCTTAACCTTCTCTTCTCCAGGCTAAACATCCCCAGCTTCCTCAGTCGTTCCTCGTAGGGCATGGTTTCCAGACCTTTCACCATTTTAGTTACTCTCCTTTGGACACGCTCCAGTTTCTCAATGTCCTTTTTGAATTGTGGCGCCCAGAACTGGACACAATATTCCAGGTGGGGCCTGACCAAAGCAGAATACAGTGGCACTATTACTTCTCTTGATCTAGACGCTATAATTCTATTGATGCAGCCTAAAATAGCATTGGCCTTTTTAGCTGCCGCATCACACTGTTTACTCATGTTCAACTTGTGGTCTACTTGGACTCCTAGATCCCTTTCACATGTAGTTTCGTTCAGCCAGGTGTCACCCATCCTATAACTGTGCATTTTATTTTTCTGCCCTAAGTGCAGTACCTTACTTTTCTCCATGTTGAATTTCATTTTGTTAGCTTTGGCCCAGTTTTCTAGTTTGTTCAGGTCATTTTGAATCTTGATTCTGTCCTCTGGAGTATTAGCTACTTCCCCATAATTTGGTGTCATCTGCAAATTTGATAAGTATGCTCCCAATTCTGTCATCCAGGTCATTGATAAAGATGTTGAATAGCCCTGGGCCCAGGACATAACCCAGTGGGACCCCACTGGTCACTTCTCTCCAGGATGAAAAGGAGCCATTGTTGAGCACCCTTTGGCTTCGGCCGGTCAGCCAGTTACAAATCCATGTAACAGTTACCTTGTCTAGCCCACATTTTACAGGCTTCTTTGCAAGGATGTCATGGGAAACCTTGTCAAAGGCCTTACTGAAATGAAGAGGCATGGACCCGGAGGTATTGGATAACCATGATATTCATGTTTTAACATGACAAGAGTGAATAGATGCTTGTTTTAGCATGAATAGCGCATGTTCTTTCAACCCTTCTTCCTGCCCCCCCTCCAACCTCTTTTGTAAATTGTGGGGTTCCCTGGTTCCTCTCTCTCACTCGCCTAAAGATGCTATGCTCCAGTCCTCTGGAGCATCACTGAGCATGTGCAAGGGTGCCCATGCGCAATTAAGAAACCACCGATGTGATGGCTTACTTCACACAGAATCTGGGTCGTGTTCGGGGAGGCCATTACAGCAAATTTAAGGTGTGATAAAGAATCATGTAATTGTGTGAATGTTCTAATTGACCTCGCTATCTTCTCTTTCGAAATTGAGAGTCTCCCGTTCCATGTGATATCTTCCAAAGTGTAAACTAATTGCCCCCAACAATCTGGGGACTCATTTTACTGACCTATGAAAGGCTGCAAAGCTGAGTCAATCCTGCAGCCCTGGGACCGAACTCACAATGTTGTGGCAAGGTTTGCATTAGGGTTGACATAAGTTGGAAACAATTTGAAGGCACACAGCACCACCAACAAGGGAAGGGAAGCCCTCCACCACCTGAGGCAGTCCATTCTATGACGGAGCTGCAGCTCCTGGGCATCAGGAAATATTCTCCCTGAATCTTAACTCTCATAGAAGCATACAGTTGGAAGATACCCTCAAAGGCCATCCAGTCCAGCCCCCTTCTGCCCTGCAGCAAGACAACACCCAGGAATTCCCTGTGACAGATGGCCATCCAGCACCACAATTCAAAAAGGATATAGACAAATTGGAGCATGTCCAAAGGAGAGCAACCAAAATGGAGAAGGACCTGGAAACCATGAAGCCCTATGAGGAATGGCTCAGGGAGCTGGGGATGTTTAGCCAGAAGAAGAGAAGGTTAAGAGGTGATATGATAGCCCTGTTTAAATATTTGAAGGGATGTCATATTGAGGAGGGAGCAAGCTTGTTTTCTGCTGCTCCATAGAATAGGACCCAAAGCAATGGATCCAAGCTGCAGGAAAAGAGATTCTACCTCAACATTAGGAGGAACTTCCTGACAGTGAAGAGTGGCTTAGGGAGCTGGGGATGTTTAGCTTGGGGAAGAGATGGTTAAAAAGTGATATGATAGCTCTGTATAATAAGTATTTGAAGGAAGGGCATGTTGAGGATAGAGCAAACTTGTTTCCTGCTGCTCCTGAGAATAGGACCCAGAGTAAGTGGTTCAAACTACAGGAAAAGAGATTCCACCCAAATATTAGGAGGAAGTTCCTGACAGTAAGAGCTGTTAGAAAGTGGAAGATGCTCCCTAATAGAGTGCAGTGGTCTCTCTTTGGTGGTTTTCAAACTGAGGCTGGATGGCCATCTCTCAAGGATGCTTTGATTGGGAGTTCCTGCATGGCAGAAGAGGGTTGGACTGGATGGCCCTTCTTGGGGTCTTTTCCAACTCTAGGATTCTACCATTCTATGAGATGTTGCTTCTCTTTTAGGATTGCACAAAGAGAGAGAGAGAGAGAGAGAGAGAGAGAGAGAATTTTATCCAAGCTAGAACACCATAACAACCACAGACACTGTATTAGGTGGGTTTGGGATCAGGAATGCCCAGCAATTCCATCAGGACTGTGGTGGGTACAAGAGAGGAAGCTGAGAGATCAGCCAAAGAACGAGAATACAACAAGGAGCGCCAAGCCAGAGGCACTGGCATCCATGGCCTGGCGAGCGAGGGAAGTGCGCGCAAACACTGCAATCAGGGCTGATCCCAATTAGCCCTTTTGAGACAAACAGCAATTACTGTGCCAGTCACAGTGAAGGAGTGTGTATGTGTGTAATGTGTGTGTGTGCCTATGTGAAGAGGGAGTTAAATGAGCTGAAAGGAGTAAAACTACCATTGATCTCCTTCCGGCAGAAATCCAAGGCAATCCCTGGTGCCAAGCCCACTCCTCTGTGCCAACATTGTGCCCTTTGCCCCTCATTTGCCAAATGTGGAGATAGTTTCTTCAGGAGGACTGACCCTTATCCACTTTAGAATTGTTGTTGTGTGCCTTCTAGTTGTTTCTGACTTACAGTGACCCTAAGGCAGACCTACCATAGGGTTTCTTTGGCAAGATTTGTTTGAAGGAGGTTTGCCATGGCCTTCCCTTGAGGCTGAGAGAGTGTGACTCACCCAAGGGCAGCTAGTTGGTTTCATGGCTGAGTTGGGAATCGAACCCTGGTCTCCAGAGTCGTAGTTCAATGCTCAAACCACTATGCCACTCTAGCTCTTCCTATGGGAGGTTAACAGGTGTTATTCGGAGACAGCCTAGATACAGTAATGGCATTAGAATCCCATTTTGTGAGAAACACAGGATAATATGAATGAATGAATGAATGAATGAATGAATGAATAGTCCATGCACTGGTTAGCTCCTGACTAGACGACTGTAATATGTTCTATGTAGGGCTTCCCTTGAAGGAGACTCAGAAGCTACATCTACTGCAAAATGCAGAAGACTGGTGCTTTGTATGTTGCTCCCAACTAAAGTAGACCCATTCATTCAGGTGCACAATGGTGAGTCAACCAACATCTATAGCTGGCCCTCCATATTTGCGCCTTTGACATTTGTGGGTTTGACTATTTGTAGTTTTGATTAATATGTTCTCTCTAGGAATCTCTAGATCCTCCGGCGCAACTCTGCTAGATGTTGACCATAGAGTTATGTTGGAGAATGTAGACATTCCTGGAGAAAACACTTCTCTAGGCATTTGGGGGTCCTCCAGAGTGATTCTATGGTCAACCTCTGGCAAATGTTGTACTGGAGGACCTAAAGATTCCTAGAGAAGTGCCCTTTCAGATAAAAAGAAGATGCCAGCCACAGATGCTGGCGAAACGTCAGGAAGGAACAGTAAGGGCTGTTCGACAGTGGAATACACTCCTTCCTCGGAGGGTGATAGAGTCTCCTTCCTTGGAGGTCTTTAAACAGAGGCTGGATGGCCATCTGTCAGGGATGCTTTGATTTGGATTTCCTGCATGGCAGGGGGTTGGACTGGATGGCCCTAGTGGTCTCTTCCAACTCTATGATTCTATGATTCTATGATTCTAAGAAAATTTTCTAGAACATGGCCACTGAGCCCGAAAAACCCACACCCCCCCCCCCCCAAAGAATAGGGTTTTTATTTGTGCCTTTCTCACATTCACGGGGTCCTTTGCCCCTAACCCCAGCGAATGTGGAGGGACCTCTGTAGGTAAATCCCCTTGACTCAGGAGTAATAACAGGATTTAGATAATTCAGACCCACAAAGATTTTAATGCCGGCTCTGTAGCACATAGAAAACACATTGTTTTGGACCTCGTTCCCAACCCTAAAATGGGAAAGGCGAAGTAGGAAGAGAGGAAGGCCACAGGCCAGATGGAGGATGGACTCCATGAAGGAGGTCACTATGGGGAGTTTATCAGACAAGGGGAATTGGAAGTTGTAGTGAGGTAGAGAGAGAGAGAGCTAGAAGGGCTAATGGGGACCAGGTGGAGAGACAGGTGGAGACGAGGGAGGAGGCGGAGCAAGAGGTGGAGTTGCAGGAGGAACTAGGAGGGGCCTCAAGGAGGATAAGAGGAGAGGGGCAGAATTGCGCGGGGAGAGAGTGGAGACGCGGAAGAGGTGGTCGGGAAGCGGCGGCCGCGAGAGGGATAGTGACTGTGACTCGAAGTCCACAGAGGGACGGGGGCCCTGCCTCTCTCCAAAGAAGGTCTGGCGGCCGAGGGCGCGGACCTCACGAGGAGGTACGATTAAGAGACCCCCAGGAGGAAGGGGACCTGGTTGATTCAGATGCGGAGTTGTGGAGACAGCGAGAAGGAGGAACCTTAGAGGGCCAGTGGTGGGACCCTAAGGGAGACAAGTGGGAGTCAGGCCCCATTCCCAGAGAAAGGGACAAAGCAGAAGTAGAGCCCCTGGAGAAATATTCGGGCAGCCGACGGACTCGGCCTGGAGACCAAGAGGCCTGTGTGCTGGGGAATCCTTGAGCCCTGAAGAAGCTTGCCGGAACGACAGGCAAAGGGTTGGGAAACTGGACTTTGAATTGCTTGAGTTGAAGAGTTCTGTTTAAGGGAAGTTCCCATTAAAGTTTCTGTTTTCCTGCAACTGGCAGTGTAAGTTTGTTACCCACGTGGAGCTTCTGTGTGTTTGATACACGTGATCTGCCCAACATGCGACCTGCCCCACCCACAGAAGTATAATCCAATGGCAATCTGAACGCAATCATGGGCTTTAACATTATTGTGTGATAGACTACCACACACAATTTTGGCCAATGGGAAGTCAGTCCGAACCCAATCCTGCAGTTTCACATTATTGCATGGTAGACTACCACACGCAATTTTGGGCAATGGCAAGCTGTTTTTGGCCAATGGGAAGTCGGTTCGAACGCAATTCGAATTCACATAAGTTCTCAGAACTAGCAAATTCAGGTGAATGCGTTCTGGCCTCACGTGTGATAAACTCCTGGGTTTTACAGAGTTCCAGGAATGAAGCAGAGGACAGTACAGGACAGAGGGGTCTTTTGGAGATGTCTCATCCATAGGGTCACCATGGGTCCAGTTCAACAAACAACAACAACGTAGGAGAGAAAACAAAGAGACAAGGTAAAGCAAAGAGCAGAGATAGAGAACTAGGTTGAATTCTGCAAGATAAAGCAGAGAGAGGGAGAGAGAGAGAGAGAGAGAGAGAGATGGAGAAAGAAAGAGAACTAGATTGGATTCTGAATTCCTCCAGTCGTCCTTCAGCCTCTAATGCGCCTCCTCTGCTGCACAACATTTTCTCTGAGTTTTTCTCCGCTAGCAATCTTTAAAAGCAAAGCTCTTGGCTCAGTGTGTATAACAGGACTTAGATCCAATCTCTGGTGGCATCTCCATTTTCTTTTTCTTTTTTTGCAAAGAAAAATAAAGTATCAGGTGTTGGAAGAGATTTGGGCCCCGCTCTCTCTTTCGCTCCTTCCGTCCCTTTCCCTCTTTCTCTCTGCCTGAGACTCTGGAGAGCCATTGCTCCGTTCCACTTTAAGGCCAGACCTTCAGGGCCAAGAATGGACTGACATTAGCCTCCTGGATTCATTAGCAATGTCTTTAATTCCTTCTTTGACACAAAGGCTTTTGAAGCTTCTCTTCTCTTCTCTCTTTTTTTTTACTTTGCTGTTCACCTGGTTTGAAATTGTTTTCTTTTTGGCAACGTTTAGCTCTTTTTGTTAAAGCAATGTTTGAAGCTGCCTTGTGCATTATTTTTTCAAGACAGATGTCACATCTTGCCTCTCTCTCCTCCAGGCTAAACACACCCAGCTCCCTCAGTCTCTCTTTTAGGGTTGCATGGTTTCCAGACCTTTCACCCTTTTGGTTGCCCTCCTCTGGAGAGGCTCCAGCTTCTCAACAACCTTGTTCTGAATTGTTTTGCCCAGAACTGGACACAATATTCCAGGTGGGGCCTGACCAAAGCAGAATACAGTGGCACTATGACTTCCCTTGATCTAGACACTATACTTTTATTGATGCAGCCTAAAATTGCATTGATGTTGTTAGCTGCCGCATCACACTGTTGTCTCATGTTCAATTTGTGGTCTACTTGGACTCCCAGATCCCTTCCACACGGATAAGTCTCTTGTTCAGTCAGGTGTCCCCCATAATTCTATATCTGTGCATTTCATTTTTCTGCCCTAAGTGCAGTACCTTACATTTCTCCGTGTTGAAGTTCATTTTGTTAGCTTTGGCTCAGCTTTCTAGTCTATTCAGGTCATTTTGAATCTTGATCCTGTCCTCTGGGGTATTAGCTATTCCCCCTAATTTGGTATCATCTGCAAATTTGATAAGTATGCTTCCAATTCTGTCATCCAGGTCATTGATAAAGATGTTGAATAGCACTGGGCCCAGGACAGAGCCCCACTGGACACCCCACTGGTCACTTCTCTCCAGGATGAAAAGGTGCCATTGCTGAGCACCCTTTGGGTTGAAATGGTCTGCTAATTACAAATCCATGTAACAGTTACTTTGTCTAACCCACATTTTACAAGCTTATTTGCAAGAATGTCATGGGGGACCTTCTCAAAGGCCTCAGTGAAATCCAGATATGCTATATCTACAGCATTCCCTTTGTCTACCAAGCTGGTAATTTTATCCAATAAGGAGATCAGATTAGTCTGGCATGATGTTTGGGCCACAGAAATGGATGTGAACTCATGGAAAGATGTGGGGTTGGGGATGTGGAGGGAGAGAAGAGCCGCCTCGTCCCTTGGGGCTGCGAAGCGAATGCAAATGGAACCGGCTGATTTATGTTGGCAGAGAGGCTTCGTTTGGATGATGCATTTGAAAGGGGCTAATTAGAATGCTATTAATATTTATGGGCCTTATGCGCTTGCTGATAGTCACTATTGGAAGGTATTAAGCCTTATCTCATTGGACAGGACTGTGTGTGTGCGTGCGTGTGCAGATGTGTATGTGTTGGGGGTGAGAAATGAAAAAGCACATTTAATTGCTGGATTGGGGATTAGGAGGCCAAAAAGCACCCAAAGCCTGCAAGAGATCCTTCCGGTGCAAAGGAGACGGTGGAGAGGGCTTTCCTCAAGGCGCGTTGGGGAAATTGGGGGATTAATCAAAGAGGATGGGTCTGTCTTCCCAGATTCTCTGAACATCCCATGAGAATGGCCCTTTAGGCTTTCTTGCTTTCTGTATTCATTTGTTTCTCATACTTCTCAGTAACCCCCCCCCCCCCCAAATAAAGGTAATCCATGTTGGAATGTAGAAATAAAAACTGGTCTTTTATATATCATATATACTTGAGTATAATTTGGCCTCATGTATGAGCAGAGGGTTGGTTTGGGGGCCAAAATTATGGATTTTGATATGTGGGTAAGTCGAGGGTAAAACTTAGCAGCATGTAACAAAGGATATAAAGGACGATGCCAAGGAAAACGATGCTAAAGAACTTAGAAAATGCTGGCAGGCGTAACTGTTGGTATTCATCCTAAAGGCTGGATGGATGAGAGAGAAGAGGGGATCCCTGCTTCTTCTTGGTGCTCCCAGGATGGACTAAGCTCTCGCCTTTTAGCACTCGATTCAGAGAAAGGGGATGGATTAAACTACAGTATTTACACTGACTCATGGATAAGTCCACCCAGGTTTTTTGAATCAACCTTTTGACTAAAATGTCTAGACTTATGCATGGATATATACAGTATTAAGTGCAGTGGCAGTGGGCAATCCAACAATATATATCGGAGCTTCTGATAAAGAAATAGGATACACTGGTAAGATAAAAATAAGACTTTACTGCCACAAATAATTCATCTAGGATCCAGGAAAGTCAGTATCATAGAATCAGTAGGAAAAACTATCCTTAGCAGAAGAGTCCCTACAGCTGACTGCTATGCATGAAAGTAAGAAGAAAAACATCCTTGGGGCTGCATCCATCTTGGACCAAGGCAGAAAGAGAAGGATTAAAAAGCAAAGAGTCATAAAACTCTTTCCTAGAGAAGGGGAGGAGATAGGAAGTGACCTCTTTACCATCACACTGACCAGATGGCCATAGAAATAATCAATGCAGCTATAAGGAAGTCAACCCCTGCTTTCTCCATTATATCTATAATTCCATAGATACAAGCATTGATGCTATAGCCAAACACTCCAAAGTGGTGTATGGCATCAAAAGGCAGAAATAGAGACAAAACCAATGCAAATGCAACAAGGCAGCACTCCAAATGGAACAATAAGGTGCCCAACATTCAGAATTCAAAATTCAAAATGTCCGCAACCAACAGAACTCCATTATATGGTATAATAAATGTGGCCTTGCATACCCGCCAAAGGTCCTCATTTTGCACGGACAGGCCTGCTTAATGCTCTGCCATCCCATTTTTCAGCTATGTTTATTAAAATGTCCTGGTTTCTCTCTCCTCTTCCCACTTTCTCCCTCCATCCCCAGCTTATTTCCATTGCTCCAAACTTAGTTCCAAGTGCAAAAGGTGCAATTTAATTTGCACTCAAATGGGTGGCGAGGAAAGAGAAGAGCATAGAGCATAATCTAGATGCATCTGCAATGCACATCTCCTTACAACTTCTTGCTCTGCGCATTCATGCACATTCTGCTGCAGAATTAACCCATTCCCAGGAGGTTCAGGCAAAAGCACACTGCTGCAGCTTCTTCTGGCTTATCTGTTCCTTCTCATATATAGCCTTTGCCATCTTGACCGCACTTGGACATTGCTTGGCCACATGGGTCTTGGTTATCATCTGTGAAAAGTTGAAGAAATTGGATTTATCATGTGCTTTGAGAGGCGGTGACTGTATTCATCATCATCATCCTCATCCTGGCTATATTCATATGAAAACATCCCTTGAAAACAGATCTTGAAGAAGACCTTCCCCAACTGATGGTTTCCACCCTGTTCTTCATGTTGTTGGATTGTTTTAACGTATGTATTATGAGTGGTTTTGTTTTTTTAAAGAATGGTTTCATATTGTTTCATAGAGAGGTGTGTTGCCGACGTTGTTGTTGTGATGTCTTTTGAACAGGAAACAGTGCAGCAAAAACATTTTTGGTGTATAAAACATGTATGTCATGCGTTTGTACAGAATACAAAAAAAACTACAGATGTTTTTTTGCATTGAATCTTTTCCCCAAAGATTTCACCAACTGCAAAGAACCTTTGCTGCTCCTCTATTTGTGTTGTTCTGCCAGGAAACCCATTATTTGCAGAGAAACAAATCCCACTGAATGGCCTATCCATTCCTACGGTGTGCTATCCTGCACATGGAGCTGCAAATATGCATACATACACCATACACATGGAGCTGCAAATATGCATACATACACCATACACATAGAGCTCCAAATACACATGTACATACCATGCACATGGAGCTCAGAATATGCATGCACACATCATGCAAATGGGGCTGCAATCATGCAACCACCATGCACATGGGGCTGGAAATATGCATTCAGCCACTATGCACACAGAGCTGCAAATACATATGCATGCACCATGCACATGAGCTGCAAAGTACACACATGCACCATGTCCATGGAGCTGCAAATGCAAATGTACCTGCCATGTACATATAGCTGCAAATATGCATGCATGCACCATGAACATTGAGCTCCAAATAGCATATACACACTATGAAAATAGAGCTCCAGATACGCATGCATGCACCATGCACATGGAGCTCTGAATATGCATTCACACAGCATGCAGATGGAGCTCTGAATACGCAGGCATGCACCATGTACATGGAGCTGCGAACACACACAGCCAGGCACCATACACATAAGCTGCAAATGCAAATGTACACGTCATGCACATGCAGCTGCAAATTTGAGTGCATGCACCATGCACATGAAGCTGTGAGTACACATGGGTGCATGGTGCATACAGAGCTGCTAATATGCATACATACAGTATGCAGATGGAGTTGCAGGTATGCATGTCTGCACCATGCGTCTTGCCAATGCTCCACCACCCGCCCAAACCAGGCCACCCGATGCCCGCTTGCTGCAGCTGTGATCCTCTCACAGTGGCGGCAGTGCCTCGTTAATGTGCTGATAATCCATAACCGCGTTCCCTGCCCATGCTCACTGACCTCACACTGGAGCAAAGTTCACATCCATTTTCCTTCCCCTCATTTGTCTGTAAACCATAAAGAAAAATCGCTGGCGTCCGCCTGAATCAGGGCAGCCACTTTGATGTATGGCTGTAATAAAAAGCCCATTTTCATCTCCTTGCCTGCCTGCTTGCCTGGGCTGAGATGCTGAGCAGTGAGGCACCTGCTGCCAATCAACCCTGCCAGGTGGGCCTGGGCAATGCCAGTGCCTTTGGGGTGGTAAGGTGGGGAAATAAAAAAGGAAGGGTCACACTTTGTGTGTGTTTATGGTTGTGTTTTCCGCAGAAGGGCAGGCAGCAATGCTGCACTGGGCACCACATCCTAAGGGTTTTCAGCCTCTCATCTTTCAGAAGACAGCAGGTTCCTAGTCCTTGTGGCCAAAAATATATTTATGCAAGCATACCCTAAAGGCAGAGCCACCGTGGTTTTGATGTTGGACTACAACTCTGGAGACCAGGGTTTCATTCCCAGCTTGGCCATGGAAAGCCACTGGGTGACCTGGGGCAAGTCACACTCTCTCAGCCTCAATGGAAGGCAATGGCTGTGCAGCTCTGTGTCTCCTTTTGGGCATCATTTGTTGGGGGCTTCCATGTGAACAGACAGGTGAATCTGCTCTGGGTTTAAGTCTGAATTTTAGGGGAAAGACCCTAGAGGTAGAACCTGTCTCGGAGGACAGTGGCCAGGACCATGGACAGCTCCATTAAAGGTTCATGATGTCTATGGTGCTGAAGCCATATTGAAGCTGTAGTTCAGAAGCTTTGATAGGCTGCATCCACACTAAAGAAATAACCCAGTTTGGCACTGCTTTAACTGCCCTGGCTCTAGGCTGTGGAGTTCTGGGAGTTGGAGTTTGTTGTGGGGCCCAGAGCCAAGCAGTTAAAGCAGTGCCAAACCGGGTTATTTCTTCAGTGTGGATGCAGCCATAGTTCGTTCAAAGCTGTTCCAGGTCCTATTTTCTGGAACAGCAGAAAACAAGCTTGCTCCATCCTCAATATGACATCCCTTCAAATACTTAAACAGGGCTATCTTATCACCTCTTAACCTTCTCTTATCCAACCTAACTAACCCAGCTCCCTAAATCTCTCTTCATAGGGCTTTATGCTTTCCAGGTCCTTCACCATTTTGGTGACCCTCCTTTGGACATGCTTCACTTTCTCAACATCCTTTTTGAATTGTTTTGCCTGGAATTGGACACAAAATTATTCCAGGTGAGGCCTGACCAAAGCAGAATACAATGGCACTTCCCTCAGTCTAGACACTAGACTTCTGTTGATGCAGCCTAGAATCGCATGTATTACTTGAAGGCAGACACACACACGCACGCCCCCCCCACACACACCTGTCGCTCTCTCTGTTCCTGTGATGGTGGCCGGGGCAATGGACAAAGCAATTTCAGGGGTCAGTGGAACAGCTAAATTAGATCTCTAGAGAAGGAGGGGGCAGAGGAGTGGGCACCACTTCTATGTCACTCTCTGAGATCAGCAAAGCCAAAACCAATTGCTCATAGTCATAAGCGACGGAGCATAAACCCACAGAGTCTGAGGTTTGGGGGCCAGAGTTCCAATCTCTTTCCAAGGGCAGGTTTCCCCCAGCTAACCAGGGCCTGCTAGACTCTGCTGGTGGCTATGAGGCCAATGAGGCAAGGAATCCAACTTTGACAGAGCTATCCAAGAAGATCCCAAACCTATTTGGGGATGTTGTTGTTGTGTGCTTTATGGTGACCCTAAGGCAAACCTGTCATGGGGTTTTCTTGGAACGTTTCTTCAGTGGGGTTTTGCCATGGCCATCCTCCGAGGCTGAGAGAGTGTGACTTGCCCAAGGTCACCCAATGAGTTTCCTTGGCTCAGCAGGGATTCGAACCCTGGTCTCCAGATGATAGGTGATGTTTGGGGATAGGGTTTGGCACATTCAAAAGTATCTTTAGAGTCTGGGATGAAGCCTAGAAGGGTCTCAGTGACCTCCTGATGTGGGAATCACCAGCAATCTCTGGCTTTGGCTGCTAGGAAAACAGAGATTCCCCAGGCCAGCCTGCAGTATAATACTAAACCATCATCATCATCATCATCATCATCATCATCATCATCATCATCATCATCGAAAACATATCCAGGGGTAGCCTTGATGGGCATACAACAAAGTAAAATAACATTCAATGTCCTCAAAACAGTGATAACTTCATCGGCCAACTTAAATGCCCAAAATCCATGAATCTTTCAAACCTCCAATGGCTTCTTCATCATGCCAAGGCATTAAGAAATCATACAGGAGAAAGGGAATTATAAAACAGTGATACCTTTAGTGATAGAATTCAAAGATATAGCCATGTTAGTCTGAAGAATCAGTATGCAGAGAGATGCACCTTTGAGACTCACTGAAAGAACGGAGTTGGCAGCAGGAGCTTTTGTAGACTGATACCTTTGTTTACTGTTTGATATTATTTCAAAAACAAGTAGAGAAATCAATATCATGAGAAGACATGACTCACTGGAAAAAGATCTCTGGGGGGTAGCTGTGTGGGCCAATAACTTCCAAAATCCACAAAGCAATTCCTGTATTAGCCAACCCAAATGCATCACGTACTTTGTGCATTTTGCTTGGCCAATAGAGATATCTCTGCTTTCTGGATTTTTGATGCTTTTGTACTTTGGAGAAAGATGATAACCCTGGGAAAAGTGGAATCTGATGTTTGAATCGATGGATAAGGAATTGGTGGATACAGAAGACTGACTGTATTTCCTTGAAGCTGGCCTCGTGTGCAGTTAAAACACTGAGCGATGAATGTTTATCTTCCTAACCCTGCAGCAAAACAATGTTTAGCAGCAGCAAAAGTGTGTCGGATGCTTCCCTGCCAGAGGGACATCATTTCATAGAACAGATAGAAATTCAGACTTCTTGCTATTCAGGCAGCTCCATGTTGGAAAAGGATTGAGCATGACGCCTCTCCTTCCCTTTCCTGCTCCCTAAGCACCAGCAGAAAGCAATTCAAGGAATGGAGCTCCTTTGGTTTGCCTTTGCTGAACTGGAATCCATAGAATCATAGGGAGCTGGGGATGTTTAGCCTGGAAAAGAGACAGTTAAGAGGTGATATGATAGCCCTGTTTAGGTATTTGAAGGGATGTCATATTGAGGAGTGAGTAAGCTTGTTTTCTGCTGCTCCAGAGAATAGAACACAGAACAATGGATGCAAGCTTTCGGAAGAACTCCCTGAGAGTAAGAGCTGTTCAGCCATGGAAGACGCTCTCTTGGAGTCTCCTTTTTATATAATGGCTGGATGGCCATGTCTCGCGGGGCTGCTCAGATCGTGTCTTCCTGGGTGACTGAAGTGGATTGGACTGGGTGGCCCTTGGGGGCTCTTGCAATTCCATGGCCCTTATCACACGAGGGACTTACCGTGTGGTAATTGAAGCCCAAGCGTTGCCCAAATGCTCCAGAAGCATGGAGATGGGATTGTCCATCGCACTTCTGGCACATCACTGAAGCACTCTCGTTGTTCTTCCGTTGACCAATCATTCACAGAGACGCCATTTTTGTAATAACGGGATCAGCGGAATGCCTCAATTATGTTTCAGAAGCGCGATGTATGCTCCCACCTCTGCACTTCTGGAGCATTTGGGCAACATTTGGGTTACGATTTCCATGGGGTAAGTCCCTCATGTGATAGAGTAATGATTCCATGAGATTATGAGTTAGAAAGAATATTTCATGATGTTTAGGATGCCCAGGATGCTAATGTTGATTTAGGAAGAATCATAGAATCATAGAGTTGGAAGAGACCGCATTGGCCATCCAGTCCAACCCCATTCTGCCAAATCAAAGCATCCAGAATATTTCGTGATGCTCAGGAGCTGCTCAGCAGTAGAATGGACCACCTCAGTGGTGGAAGGATTTCCTTCCGTTGTTGTTGTTGTTGTTGTTGTTGTTGTTGTTGTTGTTGTGTGCCTTAAATCATTTCTGACTTACAGTGACCCTAAGATGAACCTATCATGGAGATGAACAGTGGAAGACGTTGCTTGCCTGGGAAAGTGGTAGAGTCTCCTTCCATGGAGGCTGTTTTAAAGCAGAGGTTGGATGGTTGTCTGTCACAGAGAGGTCTTGGATGGTGTCTTTCTGCATGGCAGAAGGCGGTCATACTGGATGGCCCTTCTTGGGGTCTCTCCCAACTCTAGGATCCCTGGACTCTTTGCACTCTGAGCTGCGAGCAATGGCTGGAGAGAAGCCATGGAAATGATGATGGGGCAAGCAGGAATAAAAACTTTATCTAGCTCACTCCTCTCCCAGCCACGTGTCCCCAATAAAAACACACACTCACTTGGTTAAGAGTGAAAAAGAAAATAAGTTGACTTACAAAATCATGTGTATGAAGAGATACACAGGTCTAGCTTCATGTTGCAAGAAAAATGAGGTAGAAAAAGTAGTCTCCACGCATATCAGGAAAGATGTTCCCTCAGCATGCATCCAGCTCCAGAGATAGACATGCTGATGAGTCTGCAAGCAAGTTAGTACTAATGGCGACTCATCTCGGCTTCTTCTTCACTCAAGACAAAGGAAATTGGGTGTCCTCATGGTAAACAGGAAATGAGGAGGGGGAGTGAGGAGGGGGGTTGTTAGTAATCAATGAACTACCACAGACATGCATTACTAGAAAGGTCTTAACATGCAAAGTTGCTATATCCCAACACATCCCCCTCTGCTTGGCCTGCTGCCCACACTAATCCTCCCAGCCAGCTGTCCATTCTGACTTTTCATCTGTCCTCTGAAAACACTCTTCCTTCATTGCTACCGAAAAGAACAATGTGCATAATGTAGCATTCCCTTGGTGACCCCCTTCTGGGCCACACCAGGGCTTTTGGGCAAAGCAGAAGTGGCATCCCATCAGTTCTGGGGTTCATTTGAAGCTGCTCTTCAGCCAGGTTTCTGCATTTTCAAAATATAATTTTTATTGAATGCTAAAGCATGAGACATACATACCTAACAACTACACAATGACAAACACAACCTAATTCCACCCAAAATTAAAAACACACCTAAATTCATACTACCCCTGCCCCCAAATTCCCCACCCCTCCCCATATACAAAAGTATAACAAATTACAGAATAACTACAAACTCACTAAACACAACTAAGGCCCTGTACAGGCCACCCTGAAAGGCCGGCTGGGGGGCAGAGTTGGGGCATCACATCCACATGACGCACACCCGAACTGTACCCCCAGAGCACCATGATGCCGCACGCCACTCCACATGGCGCACAACATCATGGTGCTCCTTTGCCACTGCATCCATACGACGCATCACCAAAGGGGCAGCATATAACTGTGGCACCATGGCTATGGCACCCTTTCTAGGGCACAAAAAGGAACCACTTTTTGTGCCCCCCTTTTGGCACCCTGGAAAGGTCAGATTGGAGCCGTGGCATGCGGTTGCCGCAGCCACAATCTGGCGAAAAGGAGGCACCTGCAGGCCGCCCCTTTGGAGTGGTCTTCATAGCCCCTAAGGCTGCTTCCACACTGCAGAAATAATCCAGTTTGACATCATGGAAAGATTCCTGAAAGATGCTCATTTGCTTCTATTTCAAAATAGAAAGCAGTCCACCTCTCTCTCGGAGGCTGCCTAGTCCATTGGCAAACAGATGAGGACATATCATTTGTCGTCCTTCCAACTTCTGGTGAGGGGCTGGAGTCCCCTTCTTTGGAGGCTCTTTTTCAGCAGAGGCTGGGTGGCTGTTTGTCACAGGGAGGGTTTTAATGGTGTCTTAGCAATAGCTAAACATTATACATTTCTATACTACTTAGCAGTTAATTCTGCACTCTCTAAGTGGTTTGCAATCTGTAAGGCAATTGCCCCCAACAAGATGAGGACTCTTTACTGACTGATGCCCTGCGTGGGACCAAACTCACAGCCTTGTGGCTTCGATAAGCAAGCATTTTGCCATTTGCACCACCAGGGCTCCCTGCATGGCAGCGTCTTCCTACATGGCAGAATGGGGCTGTACTGGGTGCAATTCTATGCCTCCAATGAATGGGGAGTCTCCAAAGACCAGCTGGGCCACCTTCCTTGGAAGACCAACCTGAGACCTCTACCTCTGTACACCAGAGATGGCCAAAGTTCAACCTACAAACACATGTGGCCCTGTGGGGCTGTATGTATCATAGAACCATAGTTGGAAGAGACCCTAAGGGCCATCCAACCCCCTTTTGCCATGCAGGAAATCTCAGTCAAAGTATCCCCTTTGACAGATGGCCATCCAGTCTCTGTTTAAAGACCTCCAAGGAAGGAGACTCCACCAAAATCTCCGAGGAAGGAGTGTTTTTCACTGTCAAACAGCCCTTACTGTCAGGGAGTTCCTCCTGATGTAGTGGAGCTGGAATCTTTTCCTGGAGCTTCCATCCATTGGTCCATTGTTCCTATTCTCTGGAGCAGCAGAAAACAAGCTTGATCCCTCCTCAACCTGACATCCCTTGAAGTATTTAAACAGGGCTATCATATCACCTCTTAAACGTCTTCTCCAGGCTAAACATCCCTAACTCCCTAAGTCTCTGGGCTTCATGGTTTCCAGACCCTTCACCATTTTGGTTGCCCTCCTTTGGACACATGGCTCCAGTTTCTAAATGTCCTTTTTGAACTGTGGAACCCAGAACTGGACACAGGATTATTCCAGGTGGGGCCTGACCAAAGCAAAATATAATGGCACTATTGCTTTCCTTGATCTAGAGACTATACTTCTATTGATGCAGCCTAGAATTGCATTGGCCTTTTTAGCTGCCGCATCGCACTGCTGACTCATGTTCAACTTCCGGTCTACTAGGACTCCTACATCCCTTTCACATGGAGTCTTGTAAAGCCAGGTGTCTCCCAATTATGTCCTCCAGGCCTCTGCAAGAGTTGATTTTTTTTTGGGGGGGGGGTGCCATATGCCCTTTGGGAGGAATATGGGGTAATTTTTCTACTTTCCCCCTCCACAACTCATTTTAGGCCCAAGAAAGCCTTTTTAAAAATTCAGCAAGACATAAAGTTGCCAGACTGAAAATTATCAGGGGCTCATGGACTTTTAAAGAGGGAATTTCAGCAGGTGTTGTTTGTCAGGCAACCAAGTAAAAAGCATCACCTGCAGACCTTCCCTCTGCTGCACAGCCATTGACATTATAGGGGCTCTCTCCCCATTTCATTCTGGGAACCCCAATAAGTGACCACCAGGCCTCTCCAGCCATCCCCAAACCTGGTGAACATGCCCCTTCTAGAGGGGATTCATTTCCTAGTCTCTGGAAGTGCAGAAAATAAGCTTGCTGCATCCTCAATATGACACACTTTCAAATATTCAGATAGAGCTATCATACCAGTGTGGTGTAGTGGTTCAAGCATTGGACTAAGACTCTGGTTCGTATCCCAGTTCAGCCATGCAAACCTACTGGGTGACCTTGGGCAAGTCACTCTCTCTCAGCCTCAGAGGATGGCAATTGCAAACCCTCTTTGGACCAAGAAAACCTCGTGATAGGCCCACCTTAGGGTTGCCATAAGTCGAAAATGACATGAAGGCACACAGCAGCAACAAATCGTGCTGTGCAAAGTCCACGACCCACGTGAATTGTTGTGAATTGTCATTTCCTATTCACAATTATTCACAAAGATAGTGTCTCTGCCCACGAAGCAGACTTGGTCCATGGGAAGAGTGTCCCTCTGTGTGGGGGGTGGTGGTGGTCTGCTTGCATATGGGGTTATTCTGCACACAGACACACACAAAACAGACACACAACAAATGTAAAGGCAAGCAGGGTCCCCTTGTCCTCAGTCTCTGCAAAAGCCAGATGTCTGCTGTGTGCAGCACTGCTGCCCTCTAGTGGACCGAAACAGGAATGGCCACAGAAGGGATGCCCAAATTGGTGCCAGACCAGTGTGATTTCCACCCAAAGTGGCATAATTGTCACAAAGCATTGTCATTAAAGGTAGGACACCAGAGAGACAAGCCAGCCTAGGCATCTCTCCCAGTTCATTTGTATCTGAGTTACACTGGGTAAATGGGCCTCATTCCCACTTACAGATAAAGCAGTGTGTGATCTGAGTCGATTGATCGATTCGACATCGGAGCATAGTTTACACTACACTTGCCCCAATCGCATTTTCTGTCATTTTCTGGCATCAAAATAACCCACTTGTGTTTCCCATTCATGAATGAATCCATTCAAAATGATTTGGTTCCAGATGACCAAGGGGGAAATTTGAATCGATTCCGATCTGCTTGTGGTTCACACTTGCGCAGAATCGATTTATCAAAAAAGAAGCGGGGGGGGGGGGAATCAGTGTCAAAAAGACGCAAGTTAAATGGGTCTGGAGCATGACCCCCCCTTGGAATCGCTTCAGCAATTCAGATTAAGTGGGAGCCAAGGCCACCCAATCCAACCCCATTCTGCCATGCAGGAACTCTCAATCAAAGCGTCCCCGACAGATAAAGAGAACCTTTCCCTTCTATTGCAGATCTGATCACATTTGTAAACACCACCTCTAAGTATTCTTTGCATAAGAAAACCCTATCAAAATCAGAGGCTTGCCATAGGTTGAGAAACAAATTGAATACACAGAGAGAGAGAATATAACATGAGCCCTGAATCTTGGAAGCCAAGCAGGGTCAATCATGGTTAGTACTTGGAGGGGAGACTGGCAAGGAATACCAGGCAATGTAATAGGATTAGGGTTGCCATAAGTCAGGACCTCCAAACCGGGACAAATGTAGGACAAATGTAGGACAATATTTTCAAATGTAGGACACATTTTTAAAAATGGAGGACACGTGAAAAAATTGGATGATTTTTTTAAAAAGGTTAATATAAATGCCTGTTTCTTAGGCATGATCAAAATGGAGGACATTTGGGCATTATTTCTAGACAGATGGCAGAAATGGACTTCCCTTTCTGGCCAAACACCCCCAACCTCCATTCCAAAACACACACAACAGCACATTTGGGCATTGAACATGGCTTTACTTAACGTGGCCTCTTGCATATTTCAGAGGCTTATTCCATAGCCAAACCCCTTGGGTTTAACACTTAGCATGGTTTAACATGGCTATGCATATTGAACATGATGTCAAGGTGGTTTCACCGTTCTTGCACCAAGTGTACTTCTCAGAAGTGTGTACTTGGTCAAGGGATTTTGGTTTTTCTTCACTGCGCATGAGATTGTAAAAATCACAGCAATTGACATTGGCCTTGCCTCAGAGGCTTTCTGATATCAGTATCACCATTAAAGAACCAAAACACACAGAAAAGGCACTTTGGAAAGTCACACTCTCTCAGCTTCTGAAACAGTGCATGCATGTCTCTCAAGCTGACTCATATCATCATCATCATCATCATCATCATCATCATCATCATCATCATCATCATCACCACACTATCACTGTGGACACAAAACAAGGGAGACTTGTTAGCATTAAAAGCAACCCCCCCCCCAAAAAAATCCCCCACCTTGAGGCCTCTGGCCACTCACTCAACACCTCCCCCTCCTCCTTATCTTCCTCCTCCTCCACCTCGTCCTCCTTCTCCTCCCCCTCCTCCTTTTCCTCCCCCTCCTCCTTCTCTCCCTCCTCCATTCGCCGCGTGGAGGGGGCGGAGGAGGAGGAGGTGGGTGGCGGGGCACGCAGGGAGGCGGGGGAAGGTGGCGCAGGCATGCGCAGGAGACGCTGGTTACGTTCACCTTTGCCTCTTCCACGCGGCCGCGCGGCCTGAGGAGAGGAGGAGGTGAGTGGCGTGCCCACACGGGGAGGCGAAGGTGGACAGAGGCAGCACCTCCTGTGCGCGGGCGCGCCACCCTCCCCGCCTCCTCTGCCCCTCTCCGCACACCCGCACGTAGGAGGCACTGCCTTTTCCACGCGGCCGCACGGCCTGGGGGAGAGGGGGCGGAGGAGGGGGAGGAGGGTGGTGCGGGCGCACGGGGAGGTGCCGCCTCCAGCTTCGCCTCCTGCGCCCCAGGCAGGCCTCGCTGGCGCTGCCCTCCTCTTCCTCCCCGCCTCCCCGAGGAGGAGGAGGAGGGCAGCGAGGCCTTGCAGGCCTCAGCAACCCGGCTGCAACCGGGGGGGGGGGCGGTTTTTGGCGGCACCCGTGAAGGGAGGGGCCCGGGGCCGCCAAAAACGGGAAATTCCCAGTTGCAGCCGGGTTATGGCAACCCTAAATAGGATGTGTAACAGAGGAAAGAACAAGCAAAACCACCTCTGAGGATTCCTTGCCTAAGAAAACCCTATGAAATTCACAGGGCCTCCATAACTCAAGAAGCAACTTGAAAGCACAAACAAGTGCAATGCAACATGGGACCTGAATACCCCGAAGGCAACAGATCCCACCTGACTTTGGAGGCTAAACAGGGTCAGCCTTGGTTAGTCCTTGGATGGGAAACTGCCAATAAATCCCTGGTGCTGGAGGCTCTATTTCATAGGAGAGAACTAGCAAAAAAACAACTCTAAGCATCCCTTGCTTCTCTTTCTGCAGTCAGCCAGAAGCATGAAGCGCAGGTGGAAGCCTAACTTTATCCATCCCCAAATATACTCAGGATGAGGCCAGTCTCAGCCATGTTTGCCAGTGTGTCACGCAGCTGCAGTGCTCTGCTTCCCATAAGGCCATTTCCAATAATACAGATGCAGCTCAACACTGCCACCTACTGGCTGGAGGGGGCACATCGCCATGGCTGCTGAGTTTTCCTCCATGTTTATGAGAGCCACCAAACAGCAATACCTTTCTTGGACCAAACAAAGTGCACAAAATACATCTCATAAGCTTTCGAAGCTCCATGAGCTTCTTCATCAGACAAAGGTGAATTAAAAGAAGAAATAAAAATATGACAGTGTTAGCCACAGACCTGCATTTTGTCAAAATGCTGATGCTGCTTTGAATTGAGACCACAGAATCATATAACAGAATAGAACAGAATAGAATAGAATAGAATCCTAGAGTTGGAAGAGACTTCAAGGGCCCTCCAGTCCAACCCCATTCTGCCATGCAGGAACTCACAATCAAAGCATCCCTGACAGATGGCCATCCAGCCTCTGCTTAAAGACCTCCAAGGAAGGAGACTCCATCAATCTCTGAGGAAGAAGTGTGTTCCTCTGTCAAACAGCCCTTACTGTCAGGAAGTTCTTCCTAATGTTGAGCTGGAATCTCTTTTCCTCTAGTTTGAATCCATTGTTCTGGGTCCTGTTCTCTGGAGCAGCAGAAAACAAGATTGCCCCCTCCTCAATATGACAGCCCTTCAAATACTTAAACAAGGCTATCATATCAAAAGCTTGAGAAGCTTGTCAGTTCAGTTGCAGTTTTCTCCAGGTTAGAAGGTCTTCAAGCAACAGTTCTGGAGAATGGTTGGAGATAACAGCGCTTGTTGAAGGCAATCAGATTGGACCATCCTGAGCTGGAAGGACCAATGGTCAGATTCATCAGTGGCACCAGAAAACCAATGGCCGGAAAACACCAGAAGCGGAACATGGATGATATGGAGAGAGACCGTTCCATCACTTCATAGAGGAAACACTGAGGAGGAAGTAGAGAAGATTGCTCAGGTTCACACACAACACAAACTGCAGCAGGGCAGGCCTATACTATCAGTGGCAGCTTTATAAATGAATAAGTTAAATATCACAATGATACAAACTCTGGTGATTATCAAGCACGACTGATCCCATCTTGTGCCCGGTGGATACAGACTTGTTTAACTATCAATGACAAATCTCATCGCATTCTCCCATCGCCGGATGTATGCAGCCCATATGCAACCTGGGCTTTATTCCATGATAGTCCAAGGATGGGAAAATCCCATCCTTGAAAAGCCATGAGACAAGCAGGGAAATAGAAAAGGAAAAAATATAATCGAATAAAATAGCGCTAAAACTGAAAGCAGTGAAAAATTAGCAATGAAAAAGAAGAAGAACCATAAACAGCACCGTGATTGAAAGACCTTCCCACCCGTCCACAAGCAGTCAGCCCTCAAAGGTCCCTTGAAAGAAAAAGGCCTTCGTCTGACTACAAGTGAACCTGCTGAGAACCCAAAGATGCTTAGCCATGGCTCCTCTTCTTCACCCCGGAGAGAAGTGACCAGAGGGGTGTCCAGTGAGGCTCTGTCCTGGGCCCAGTGCTATTCAGCATCTTTATCAATGACTTGGAGGACAGACTAGCAGGCATGCTTATCACATTTGCAGATGACTCCAAGTTATGAGGAGTAGCTCCTACCCAAGAGGACACTATACTTCTATTGATGCAGCCTAGAATCGCATTGGCCTTTTTAGTTGCCGCATCACATTGTTGACTGTTGATCAACTTGTGGTCTTTTTGGACTCCTAGATCCCTTTCACACATAGAAGTCTCCTTAAGCCAGGTGTCTCCCATTCTATATCTATGCATTTTACTGTACTTTTTCTACCTAAGTGCAGTATCTTACATTTCTCTGTGCTGCAATTCATTTTGTTAGCTTTGGCCCAGCTTTCTAGTCTATTCAGGTCATTTTGAATTTTGATCCTGTCCTCTGGAGTATTAGCTGTTCCTCCTAATTTGGTGTCATCTGCAAATCTGATAAGCATGTTCTTTATTCCATAACTCAAATCATTGATAAAGATGCTGAATAGCAAACTGAGCCCAGGACAGAGCCCCACTGGACACCCCACTTCTCTCCAGGATGAAGAAGAAGAGGAGCCATTGTTGAGCACCCTTTGGGTTCTCAGCAGGGTCCCATCACCTCTCTAGGCAATCTGTTCTGTTGCCCAACCCATCGTCACTGTCAAGATGTTCCTTGTAAAGGTCCATCAAAATCTACTCTCTTGTAACCTCAGACCATTAGACCTGGTCCTGCCCCCGGGGCAGCAGAGATCAAACTTGCTCCGGAAGCAGTCCTGGAAGTATTTAAAGGAGATGACCGTGCTACCCTTCAGTTTGCTATTCACATGGCTGAACATGCCCAGCTTTTTCCTCAAAGGTCCCTCAGAAGTGGGATCCCAGTACCACCCTCTCACCTTTAACTGGGTCCTTGCACACTTGGCCACAGTCATCGCTGCAACACTTTTGGTCCCTGGAGCAGTCGCAGTCCTTCTGGCAAGTCACAAGGCAGTTTGGAGGGTCTCCCGGGGGACAGGAACCCGGTTTCTCTGCAAGAGACCCAGCAGAGAAGGAGGTTCATGGAGCAGATGGATCAGACCAAATGCTCAATATTGGGGAACCTAGGATGCACCCACACTGGGGAAATAACCTGGTTTGGCACCACTTTAACTCTTTTCTGACTCAAGGCTATGGAATTCTGGGAGTTGGAGTATGTCTGCTCCGCTCTGGACCCCACAACAAACTCCAACTCCCAAATTCCATAGGCTTGAGCCAGAGTAGTTAAAACGGTGCCAAACCGGGTTATCTCTCCAATGTGAGTGCAGCCCTTGATAGAGAATCCTCTCCTAAACAGCAGAGCTGCAATTATTCACTGGTTTTGTTCTCAGAGCTTGCAATTAATAATGTTAGCAATCGTCTTCCCATTGCAAGAAAGCCTTCCAAAACTACAGCTGCCGAAGACAATTTGCAGTCCAAGGCTTAAAGCAGCGTTATCTGTGTAAGAAACAGCATCTTCTGCAAACAATATTTCTGCTCAGAAAATGCTGTTTTCTGCACAAAATAACCCGTGCAATGTTTTAATAGTATAAATCCCAAACTGTGAAGATTCGCATCAGTATAAAATTCTCTCCATCAAGGTTTCTTCAAAGAAACATCTCACCAAGAAGACCCTATGAGAGTTTCACTTTAGGGTCGCCGTAAGTCAGAAATGACGTGAAAGCACACACCAACAGCAACAACAACAACAACCAAGTTACCCACCTGGGATAACTTCTTTAAAGTTTGGATTAAATCCCAGAGTAGATTCAGAGCCCCACGGATATTGAAACCATTGGGTTCTACATGATATGGCATGTCCTGAAAACGGCTATTGCGCACAGCTTCAGAAAAACCTGCTTTAAAGGTTTCCGTATGCCATGTTAGGATTTCCCCTTCAGTTTCAGAATAGATTTCCACCAAATTGGATTGTAATTCTTTAGATTATCATCAATCAAACATAATTATTTTGCTCATAAATGCCAAATATTTTCCTCTCCCTTCACCCAAATGCCTTCACCCGGGGCTACCTGCTTGGGATGACCAGGAGCTTTCTCCTACCTGGGCCTTTGCAGGTCAGCTGGCAGTCCTCTTCGGTCAGAAAGTTATTTGGGTTCGGGCGACAGCCTCCGTAGTGGAAATTTGCACACTTGCTGGTGGTGGAATTATAGTAAAACCTTGGGATGTGGGCTTCGCATGGGCCAGGCTTGCTGGGGAGGTTGCAGATATCTGTAGCCACAGAGAGACAGAGATTAGACTGTGCATCGCAATGGCCACAAAGGCATCCCAATCTGGGCACCACAATCCAAGAAGGATGTTGAGAAGCTGCAACTGAGATCAGGGGACAAAATGGTGAAAGGTCAAGAAACTAAGCCCTACGAAGAACGACTGAGGGAGCTGGATATGTTTAGCCTGGAAAAGAGAAGGTTAAGAGGTGAAATGATAGCCCTGTTTAAGTATTTGAGGGGGAACACATTGAGGAGGGAGCAAGCTTGTTTTCTGCTGCTCCAGAGGATGGGACATGGAACAATGGATTCAAGCTACAAGAAAAGAGATCCCACCTAAACATTAGGAAGAACTTCATGATTTAAGAGCTGTTTGACAATGGAAGATGCTTCTTTGGAGAGAATTCTCCTTCTTTGGAGTTTTTTAAGCGGAGGCTGGATGGCCATCTGTTAATGGGGATGCTTTGATTGAGAGTTCCTGCATGGCAGGATGGGGTTCAACTGGATGGCCCTTTTTGGGATCTCTTCCAAGTCTAGGATTCCCTGTTTCGAAGGACAGAGGGGGCTTGGACTTTGGGAACTCCAAGAATCAATTTTTCTGTTGAGGTAAAGAACTGCAGCTCTCCAGAAGCAGAAGGATCACAACTCTAATTTCTCCTGTTGTTTGCAGCTGCTGGCAACTGGAGCCTGACAATATTTGGAGGGTCACAGATAGCATACCCTTGATATACCCAAATGAAGGTGTTTCTTTCATTGAATGTGAAGATATGCCTTCACCGGAATGGTGTTGTGGTTTGTGTTGGGCTAGGACTGTAGGAGATCAGGGTTCAAATGCCTGCTTGGCTGTGGAAACCCATTGGGGGACCTTGCCAAGACTCAGAGGAAGGCCGTGCCAAGCTTCTTCTGAATAATAAATCTTGCCAAGAAGACTTTAGGAAAGGGTCGTTGTAAGTCGGAGTTGACCTGAAGGCACATGACAACAACAAAGAGTCATGATAAAGGGACTGCATCCATTGTTTTGCTGGATGGATGCCATCGATCCGTAGGGAGAGGCGGGATATATAAATAATAATAATAATAATAATAATAATAATAATAATAATAATTATTATTATTATTATTATTATTATTATTATTATTATTATTATCCCAGACTTACCTGGTCCTTATGCAAGATGGGCTTTACATCTGAACCCTAAAATATTGGACTTGTTGTGGTCATGCAACTAAAGGTGCAATACAAAGAAAGTGCCAAGTATCCTAGCTTTCTAGAAAAGAGTACATGGGCACCTATGGCTCAGTGTCTGCTCTCAGCCACATTTTTCTAGTCTGTGCCTAATCCTAGACCATGTTTCTCTGGGATCTTGGCTCTGGGGTCTCAACTGGAATAATCCTGTGTCCAGTTCTGGGCCCCACAATTGAGAAAGGATGTTGAAAACTTGCAGCCATGTGTCCAAAGTAGGGCGACTAAAATGGTGAAGGGTCTGAAACCATGAAGCCCTATGAGGAAAGACTTAGGGAGCTGGGGATGTTTAGTCTGGAGAAAAGAAGGTTAAGGGGTGATATGAGAGCCCTATTTAAATACATGAAGGAATGTCATAGTGAGGAGGGAGCAAGCTTGTTTTCTGCTGCTCTAGAGAACATGACACAAAACAATGGATGCAAGCTCCAGGAACAGAGATTCCAGCTCAACATTAGGAGGAACTTCCCGACAGTAAGGGCTGTTCGACAGAGGAACACACTCCTTCCTCAGAGAGTAATGGAGTCTCCTTTAAGAAGAGGCTAGATGGCCATGTGTTGGGTTCCTGCATGGCAGAACAGGGTTGGACTGGATCAGGGCTCTTCTTGGGGTCTCTTCCAACTCTAGGATCTATGGTTCTATGAGTTCTTCTTTTCCCAGAGAAAGTGACCATTCTTACCTGGATCTCGGCAGCTTTCCTGGCATTCGACCAGTGTTGCAAATCTGTTTGGGTTGCCCTTGTGGCCTTTGTATGTGAACTCCTCGCAGACAGTTCCCACTGGGTCATAATAGTACATGGGTATCGCATGGTCCCCTTCTCCAGGATTCATGGGGAGCCTGCAGATAGCTGTAGGGCAGACGGATTAAGAGAGGTGAAGGAATCTCATGGGCCTGCGTCCTCAAAGACCTTCCCACCTCCTCCCCTGCCACAGCTATTCCCCATCTCTGCAACTCCAGGCTGGGAAAGGCTCTCATCTCCATTCCGCAGCTGATCAGAGATAAGAGCTTTCCTTTGGCCATCATTGAATTCTTCAGCTCTTGGTTGAAAATGAGAGCCTTTCCTCATTAGAGAAGGAATGCGGCAAAATTGTATTTTACACGGGAACCACAGCAAGGATTATATTTGCCCCAAAATGGAAAAACAAAGATATCCCTAAACAGGAAGAATAGTTGTTTGAACTTTACAACAAGATAGATATTGATAAGTTAACACAATTATTAATATATAAATCTTAGAACAATTTAACAAGGAATGGTCTATAATAATAAATCTCTTAAAAGGAAAATGGGGAGATACAGCAGTATTGAGTTTGTGGAATGATTCAAGACCTCAAGCTCCAAAGTGAGGCCTCAGTTGTAAATATATGACATTTGCAGAAGTAATGTCTGTAGGTTTAAGTTACAAGAGATGATTTACTGAGGAATATGTACGAAAGAAAGTCAATTGGGTGAAATGAAATTATGTTGCTCTTAAAGAAAGTCATTCAGAAGACAAGAATCAGGCTTGTATTGACAGGGAGGAAGTAAGAACGAATGACGGAGAAGGTACGTGTAGGTGTAAGAAGGTATGAGTAAGTGTCAGGAGAGTTTGAGTAAGATAATGTTGTAACCTGCCTTGAGCCATAAGGAGAAGTGGATAAGAAATAAAATTATTGTTATTATTATTATTAAGACATGGAGGATGGAAAAGGAAGTGAGAAATATACTGATAAAGAAGGATGAAGATGGGAAGAACGAATGATGGAGATGTATGTATGTAGGTTTTAAGGTGGAAGAAGAAAGAAATTAAGAAAGAGATAGAAATAATGAGCCTGAGTATGATGGTATAGTGGATATAATGTATGTAGGTACAGGCATCGATATATATGGTTGCATATGTATGTGTATGCAACCGTCCCTCCATATGCACAAACATGGAGTCCGCAGTCTTGCTTTTCGCGGGAGGGACGAGCTGCTATCTTTTAAATGGGTGCATGCGCCCACATGCGCCATTATTCTCTATGGGACTCGCACATGGGCCAGTCACCATTTTCATGGGGGGGGGGGCTGAACAGATCCCTGCAAGTAGGGAAGGGCGACTGTATATATGTTATGCAAGTATTGTATAACTGGCCTTCCACATTTGTGGATTTGACTTTTGCGGATTTGATTATTTGCAGTTTCGATTAATATGTCCTCTCTAGGATCTCTAGGTCCTCCAGCGCAACTCTGCCAGAGGTTGACCATAGAGTTGTGCTGGAGAACCTAGAGATTCCTAAAGAAAACACTTCTCTAGGCATTTGGAGGTCCTCCAGAGTGATTCTGTGGTCAACTTCTGACAGATGTTGACCATAGAGTTGCACTGGAGGACCTGGAGATCCCTAGAGAGGTGTTCTCTTAGTTGAAAATAATAGTGTTGTGTTGTTTTTTTAATTTGTGGTTTTCCCACATTCATGGAGGTCCTTTACCCCAAACCCAGCGCATGCGGAGAGACCAATGCATTCCTGTGTTTATATTCAATTTTTAAAAAATTCAGAGAAGGAAAGAAAGAAAGAAAATGAATGCTTGTCCCTGTGCTGAAAAAGGAGGAATGCCCCTTCCGCTCGGCTTGGGCTTGGTATGGGGTTACTTAGGTATATATATATATATATATATATATATAGTATGAAGGTCCTCTTATACTTTCATTTACCGGGTTTCTTGCAGGCATGTTCACACTCTTTCTGCGTGTTGAAGCGGTTGTCGTTCCCCTCGCAGCCGCCGTAGGAGAAGGTCTCACAGGTCTTGGTAGCAGAGTTATAGTAGTACCTGAGCATGGCGGCCGCACATGGACCAGTCTCTGGAGGGAGCTTGCAAATATCTATTATTAAAGGATAAAGCAATAAACAAAAAGAACGAAGACTGGGATATAATAATGAACTACTGTAAAGAAAAGATGGTCCAAAGTTTAAGAAGAAGAGAAAAGAAAATGACCGGTGATAGTCAATAGGAAATAATCAATATTTCTGATTTAGGAAAGGTTTGATATAATGAAAACTAGTGTTTTAAAAAATCAGTCCAAAATGTTTAGATATATATGATACCAAATAATGAAGAGTGAGTCTTAAGATAAATGGATGAGATATATACAAACCGACGTGTTGGAAAGTTGCAACGTTATAAAGTAATAATTATAATCATGATTTATATCCCACCTTTTCCCAAAAGAATCGAGGCGGGTTACAGAACAAAACAGCTATGAAATACAATATTCAATATTCGATAAAATGTACATTTTTCTGAACAATATATATAAATGTATATTTTCTAAGGATGTCTAAATCTAGAACGTGAAGAAGTTCAGGAGGAGGAAAAAGCTGAAATTATGGTGAAGTAAACAATACGTCAAATAAAGAAACGTATTAGAATATGTTCTAGACAAAATCAATTATATATATATATATATGAAAAGACAAATTCAGCGGAGGCAAAGAGAGAGAAAGAGACAAAGAGACAGAGATCAGGAATTTATCTGGTGAATATCCCAGAAAAATCGTGCCATTACGCATAACAATTCCACAGGACATTGCACAAAACCTGTTATTAAAGTGCTCACAAAGAAGCATTAATGCGCATCTTTTTACTTTTGGGACTTCAGCGACAATGCATTTCCAATATCACTTTATTTGCGCAATTACTCGCCATTTTTGCTTCATTTGTGGGATGCTTTAAATGCCCTTTAATCTCTCTTTAATGTCGAAATCAGCCCCAGCGTGATAAACCTTTAACTTCACTTTCGAAGGAAGCAATGAGTAATTTTAGCCATCTTTTCTCCGCAGCAAGAAAGTCTTGGATAACTGCAGGGTTTTCCGCAACTCTAGACTTATTCTGTGCCAAATGTTCCCATTGGGGTTTTTTTTGTTGGGGGGGAGAAGATTGCACAGGAAACAACATTTCCTGCAAAAATAGAACTAATATTACATATATCTATCTCTAAACGTTACTCTTTGCATGAGAAAAGCTTTTTTTTTTGGGGGGGGGGGGAGAGGTTGCACAGGAGACAGCATATTCTGCAAAAATAATATTTATATGTACATATCTCAAGTTTTACTTCTTTGCACAGAAAGTGATGTTTCTTCTGCAAAAAATGGTGTCTTATGTGCACAAGAATCACGTGCAAATTTTGTGCAGAATATGTCACAAACTGCAGATATCCTCAACAGTCGCGGAGTCTCCTTATCAGGGTTTTTACACACTTCAGAAACACATTTTTGACCAGTTTTTCAACATTTTTGACCACTTGTTAGATCCTTGCTGAAGACACGGAGGTCGGTTGGGTGGGCAAGATGTCTATTTCAGCCTCTGAACATGTTAAAATTGCTTCAGTGTCTCTTTAAATTATTTTGACTGCTTAAAAATCTGCATTGTTTGATACTATCTTAACTGATTTTGTTTGTACAGTGCCCTGTGAGTCTATACATACACACACACACACACAATGTCTTTTAAGAAGGAGGTTGAATCCAAGGCTGCATCTGCACTGCAGAATTAATCTAGTTTGACGCCATTCAAACTGCCATGGCTCCATGCTGGGATTTGAACCAGGGCAGTTAATGTGGTGTTAAACTGCATTATTTCTGCAGTGCAAACAGCACCCAAACCTTTGACAGAAAGGGGACCTAATTGTCTGAGTTAACTGCAACTAGATGAGAGCCACTGAGTCAATGGTTGATTGGTAAATCCACTCAGAGGTCATCTCCTTGACTTAATAATCATTTATTATTTTCTTATGGCCCACCTTTCTCCCAACGTAGGGACTCAAGGCGTCAAACAAGGTTCATAAAACAATACAATTAAGAACAGTATAAGAACATTAACATATAGAAATATAAAATTAAAAAAACAATCAAACCATTTAAGGAGTTAAAAGAGTGTTTTTACTGCCTTTGCTCTACCTGGAACTAATAATAATAATAATAATAATAATAATAATAATAATAATAATTTGTTTTATTTATATACTACTATTCCAAAGATCATAGCGGTGAACAGCAAGTAAGCTAATTAGCAAGTAAGCTAATTTGCCCCCAACAGTCTGGGGACTCATTTTAGCTCCCTCCTCAGAAGGATGCAAGCCTGAGTCAAGCTTGGGCCCTTTTGCTGGTCTTGAACTCGCAACCTTGTGGTTTTGAGTGAAAGGCTGCAGTACAGGCATTGAACCACTGCGCCACTTAGGGCTCCTAAGACTAAGACTAGGACTCAGCCCCATTCGGAATAGACTGGACTTTGAAAGGAAAACACTGCCTGGTTGTTTATGATTGCCTTTTGGCATCACATCTGGAAGGAGAAAAGGGCCAGGATTTGGGGTCTGAACCTTTAAGCCTCACCTTTAAGAGAAATTTTGCACCATTGCTCTGATGATCAGAGCCACCAACCCATTAAGGGATTATAACTGAATGACCATTGGCCTGTTAACTCATTAATTCCTTAATTGCATTTCCATTCTCTTGCATAGGTTTGACACCAGATGGCCAAGGTTTCAATGCAGTAGCAGAAAGTGGAAATATGGAATAATGTGCAATAATGTACGGTGACAGAAGTTAAAGAAGATTAAAGTGTGATTTAAAAACCATGAAGTCCCTTTTTGCTGAGTTTAAGGAATTGTGTGTGTGTGTTTGTGTGTGTGTGCACGCGTATGTGCGCGCACAAAAAGCCTGAACTCCTGTGAATTGCATGTGGCTGGATTTCATATTGTAATGTCTTTTAATAATGCTGACTAGACTTAGGAGTTTATCACACTGGGGCTAATTTCAGCATTAAAGAGAGATTAAAGTGCATTTAAAGCATCCCCCAAATAAAGCGAAAAGGGTGAGTAACTGTGTGGATGATTATCACAGACAATTGCACAAATAAAGTGATATCGGAAATGCATTATCACTGAAATCCTGAAAGTAAAAAGATTTGCGGTAATGCTTCATTGTGACCACTTTAATGGTGGGTTTTGTGTGATGTTGTGTGCAACCGTTTCATGCAATTATGCAATTTTTACGGGATACTCATGGGATAAACTTTCAATCTCCTTTGTGTGATAAACTCCTTAGGTAGGAAGGATCCTTCCAACTCGGGCCACAAATCCACTTTCTTGTGCCATTGCTAGCTAATGGAACACTGATAAGCCAATGGATAGCCATTGTGGAGGAGTAGGTCAGAATGTGTGGTCTTTGCAAGGAGTTCATTTTTTCTTGCCACTGTTGTAGTAGGTTGGCTATATAATTGCCTCCCTTGCATCACTTGTATCATGTTTTGGAAACCACACCTGGGGTACTTTTCTTGTCCCAGATCTGAAGACTTACCTGGATTCCTGCATTGCCAGATGCACTTTTTCTGGGTTTCAAAGCGGTTGCCGTTTCCCCCGCAGCCGCCGTAAATAAACCTCTCGCAACTCTTGTTGGCTGGGTTGTAATAGTAGTGTGGGAAGTATCCCAAGCAGGGACCGGACTCAGGAGGGAGTGTGCAGACATCTGTGGGACCAGAACAGACAGGAGGCAAGTGAGGGACTCTCTGCATAAAGGACGTTTGGGTTAGAAGCAAATTTATGTCATAACAGTGAGTGCCCACATGGCGCATGCCATGCTCTGGAGCTGCCATTGTGTTCTGAGGGGGTTTGTTTTGCCTTCTTCTGAGGCTGAGAGAGTGTGACTTGCTCAAGTGAATTACCATGGCCAGGTGGAGATTGAAGCCCTGGTCTCCAGAGTCCTAGTCCACTTAAACCACTACATTGGCTTATATATTAACTTATGTATTTGCTTCCTCAGGGGCTTTACAGATAGGCTGCTCCATGCTGCCTGTTTTTGCCCCAGAAGGAGGCTGCTGCAACCAGATGCTGAGGCCTCTGGAAGGACCAAAAAGAACCCGCTTCTGGGCAGGTTCTTTTTGCATCCCGGTAGGGGCACCATAGGTGCGCTTCCATGCCATGATCACACCCCTCGCGCACAGTGCCGTTTGGGTGCTGCGCCACATGGATGTCATCATGGCATGCGCTGTATGGACAAGTGTGCACCATAATGACACAAGGGCAGTGGAACAAGGGCTTGGAGCATGTGCACACTTAGCCCTAGCTCAGCCCTAGTGTGTGTACAGGCACAAAATGCCGGTCTCTACAGCCCCTTACTTACTTAATTGCTCCATCTGACTATTTCCTGTTCCCAAACCTTAAAAAGCATTTGAAAGGAAGGAAATTTTCACATGATCCAGAGGTGATAGCAGCAGTATTTCAGTGAGCAGACATCAGAATTTTTGGAGAGGGAAGGGTTAGAGGAACTCAAGAAACGGCATGCCAAGTGTGTTGAACTCTGGAGGGAATATATGGAATAGCATGTACATTTTGTGGCTCTAGGTGATTCCCGATTTGGTTGAGCTGAGAACTTTTCAGCAGCCCTTTGCATGCATCAGTAAATATCCATGCAGTAAAGCCAAAGAAGTCCTACAGAAAGACATAGAACTTGGAGGGGTGGGGCTAGTCCCCAAGGGGTTTGCCCACCTTTCCTGCTGCAGGTCTCCATGCATTCCTCGATGGTGGGGAAGCGGTTGGCATTGCCATCACAGCCCCCATAAGGGAAAGGCAGGCATTTCTTCTCTGCTGGGGAATAGTAATACTGGCCGGAGTAATCGTGGCAGGGTCCAGTTTCTGGAGGCAGCACGCAGATATCTGGGAGGCAAGGAACAAGACAGGATTCAGGAGTCTAGTGGAACCCAGGTCTTCAGTCCTTGCTACTTGGAAGCTGGAATGTGTGTTTCAAGGGAAGTGGATGGTGGGAAGGTGAATCCACCCTCGGTTTCAATGGCAGTGCTTTGGTTTTAATGGCAGCTGGGCTGCAGCTGCTTCCAGTCTGTAGAGGAGCCATCCGGGTGCTTAACCTTCTAGAGGGTAGATCTGAACTGCAATTTTACTTATGCTCAGGAGTTGAAAAGTATAGTACTGAAATGTATTGAGAGCAAAGGTTGTTAGGACTGATGGAATTCAGGTCAGGTCAGATCCTCTGCTTTGAAATGTAAAACAATTTGGAAATGGCTCCTAATTCAAGTTTCTGGCCCAAATAAAGGATGTATTGCAAGATAATAGTTTGACTGATAGATACCCCATAAGGGATAGAGACATATGTTAGGACATCCAATGAAATGTAAAGGGGTGTATATGTTTAATTTATCTGCAACCAATGAAATGTGATTTGTAGTTTTCTGTATTCAAAGTACCATAAAAATGTTGGTTCGCTTTGGAATGGGGCCCCAGAATTTGGATGCTTTCTTCTGGGAATGCTGCAGCAATAATAAACTATGTTTTCCTTCCCAGTCGGCGCCTAGAAATCCAGTTATAAGTCTCGTTTTTTAAATTAATCTGCTGAATAGGAAGTTCAGCAACTGGATGGCTCCCGCAGAACCAGGAGTTGCTCCGCCAGCGTTGCAGTTAGAGATGTGGAGCTGCCATTAAACTCAGTGGTGGACCCACAAATCCACACAAACATGGAGCTGCTTCTGGAAGCTGCCACAGCCTTTTTGAACATCCAGAAAGAATTAAATTCCCCATCCACTTTCTCCCATCATCTCAGGCCTGCTTGCTTATTGTACTCCTTGCTGCTATTCATGGGACTGTCATGGTGCCCCTCTTCAGCCCTGCCCCATAGGAACGACCGCCACCGTCTTGCCTACCTGGGTGCCAGCAATGTTGTTCGCACTGCTGCAGAGTGGGAAACCGGTTGGCGTTGCCCTCACAGCCCCCATAAACGAAGAGCGTGCAGGACTTGTTGTGGTGGTTGTAGTAGTACATGGGCATGTAGGCCCTGCAAGGCCCAGGATCCGCAGGCAGCTTGCAGATTTCTGCAATTGCGGAAGGAGAAACAAAACCCTGAGTCTTAGGCCCTTATCAGATGAGTCTTGAACTGGGGGACTTCAGCACTGGGCGGTTCGAATTAACGTTATTTCGCTCAATACGATCATACCATCATTCGAATGGCCCAATCCGAACGCACGTGAATGCGCGAGATGCCAAACTGAATGCGTTCTGGATCCTCTTTTTGGAGCGT
>NC_056525.1:1455473-1497548 GCF_019175285.1 Sceloporus undulatus | reverse complement strand
GGAGCGTGTTGGCCAGAGCGCTGATACGGGGATGGGCAAATCATGGATGGGGGATCTTGTCGACCAGTCCAGTGCGAATGGCTCTGGTGTGACCACCCTGTCCTGAATTCCATCGCAAGACCCCAGATTGCCTATTTTTAACTTCCGGTGGTCTTTCCTCTTGCCGGTTCCAGGGAAGCGGGGGTGGCGGTACTCCAGCGGCTCCCTCTTCCAACTCGCGGCTTGGGAGCCAGCATAAGCTGCATCCCAAGAAGGCAAGAGCACGGAGCCGCTAGAATCGCGGCGATCGCCGCCGTCAGCGGCCCCCTCTTCCGCATCTCGCTTGGGAGCCAGCATAAGCTGCATCCCAGAAGGCAAAGAGGCGCGGAAGCCACTAGAATCGCGGCGATCACCGCCGTTCCAGCGGCCCCCGCTTCCGCCTCTCGGCTTGGGAGCCAGCATAAGCTGCATGCCCAGAAAGGCAAGAGGCGCGGGGGCCGCTGGAACAGCGGCGATCGCCGAGATTCTCAGCGGCCCCGCGCCTCTGTGCCTTCTTGGGATGCAGCTTATGCTGGCTCCCAAGCCGCGAGTCGGAAGAGGGGGCCGCTGGAACCGCCACCCCCGCTTCCCTGGATGGCAGCTTATGCTGGCTCCCAAGCCGCGAGGCAGGGGAGGAAAAAGCATCCCCATTAGATGGCATCCCGCCTCTTTGACAGCCGCTGGAACTGGTGCCCCCACCCCCCCCCCGAATACATATTCACTCACTCACACACACACACGTAGAACCGGGCATTGCTAATTTGTTCAAGGGAAGGCCAATTAACTTAAAACAACCAAGCAGAATGTAGAGAGGAAACAGAGAGGAAGTACCAGAGGAACGTTTTGTATCGCGATTTGTTCATGTGCATGAGGCTCTCCAGCTGTTTACCGGGCTGTCATGACGTGAACCATCCCCTTTCACCCCGAAGACAGCTGTAAGGTCGCACCCATGCAGGCACCACTGAGCATGTGCGAGGGGGCCGATACGAATGGCCCAAGCCTCATGTTGAGCGCGGTGTGACATTACATTCTGCACTGATACACTTCGCGCGAATGCGTATTGGCCAATTTAATCCTGCACATTCGTAGGGGCTCCCAGGTTGATCATATTGTGCGAAATAACGTGAAATCGAACCGCCCAGTGCTGAAGTCCCCCAGTTCAAGACTCATCTGATAGGGCCATTGATCTTAAAAGGCGCTAAATACCCTAAAAGGCACCAGGGAAGCTAAGAGGGTCAGCCCTGGTTAATCCTTGGAGGGAGGGAGAGCAACAACTCTGAGGATTCCTGGCCTAGAAAATCCTCCGAAATCCTTAGGTTGCTGGTAAGTCAACGGGTGGCATTAAGAGACACATGTGCACATCTACATGGCACCAGATTCCATCTGATCTTGGACGCATAAGAAGGGCCACCCCTGGTTAGTCCTTGGAGGGAGACCATCAGTGATACTCTGTGCTGTAATCTTTCTTCCGGAGGAAGGAAGCAACAAAACTGCTTCTGAGGATTCTTGCCTCTGAAACCTTTTGCAATTGATGGGGTTGCCACAAGTCAAAAGGCTATTTGAGGGCAGAGAGAGAGAGAGAGAGAAAGAGAGACCTAGAGCCTTTGACCTCCAACTAGAAGCAGCCCCATTAAATCAACCCATAGAATAAATCCCACTGATTCAATAGGCCTACTCTAGTGGGAAGCTAAAATTAAAACCAGGCCCATTGCCTCCTTGGAGTAGCCTTCCCCAGACAAATGCCTCTCCTGTAGGTAGAACTGCAACTCCCATCATCCCTGCCATGGTCTAACCAGGGTGAAGAAGGTGCTGTCGGCATTGCTCTATGGTCCGGAATCGTTTCTCGTTGCCTTTGCGCTACCCTTTGTAGGTGAAACCTTCGCGGTTTTGCTAGTGTAGTGTAGTAGTATGTGATCTTTGGCTGTCGCAGCCACCTGGATCCATGGGCAGCTGGCAGACTCTGGCAAACAAGAGACAGGAAGGAGGAGATTGTCGGAGAGTTGTAGTGTAAGTGTGGGCAGAGTGTGGTCCTGAGGCCGCATGTAGATTACTTATCTCTTTATAGATGTGGCCCTCCAAGCTGCCTTTTGCCATCCCCTTCAAGGAGGGGGACACCTGCTTAGGAGAGGACTTCTACATATGAAAGCGATCTGGAGTCCTAGTAGATGGCAGTTGAACATGAGTTAAACAGTGTGATGCGGCAGCTAACAAGGCCAATGCAATTTAAGGCGCATCCAATAAAAGAAAAGTGTCCTTGATCAAGAGAGAAAGTATGTGCCACTGTAGTCTGCTTGGTCAGGCCCCAACTGGAATATGGCGGGTGACAGAGCGCCCGTTGGAATGGCCGCCGCCATTTTGTGCACATCTCCCGCGTCCTAGGGTTGGGGGCGTCTGTGAAAGGATGCCCCTTTTTACCCTAGCACGCGCGGAGCGCGACTAAAGTGCCCGTCTGTAACGGGCATTGTGTCCAGTTCTGGGCACCACAATTCAAAAAGGACATTGAGAAACTGGAGCCGTGTCCAAAGGGGACAATAAAATCTTGAAGGGTCTGGAAACCATAAAGCCCTATGAAGAGAGACTCAGGAACCTGGGAATGTTAGCCTGGAGAAGAGAAGTTTAAGAGGTGATATGATGATAGCCCGTTTAAATATTTGTAAGGGTGCTATTGAGGAGGGAGCAGCTGGTTTTTGCTGCTGCCAGAGAACAGGACCCATGGAGCAATGGATGCAAGCTACAGAAAGAATCCCCTCAACATTAGGAGAACCTCCTGACAGTAGGGCTGTTCGACAGTGGAAACACTCCTTCCTCGGAGAGTAGTGGGTCTCCCTCCTTAGTGGTCTTTAAACAGAGGCTGGTGGCCATCTCTCAGAGGTGCTTTGATCCTGCATGGCAGAATATGGTTGGACTGGACGGATCATGGGGTTCTTCCAACTCTATGGTTGCATGACCCCAACACATCCATATCCCCTGGACCATCTTTTAACTGGCCATATAAAAAATGAATTCAGGAGCAGCTAATAATCTTCTAAATAGCCTCTACTGGCAACTTTACTCATTCTCACACCAAATACCAATTTCTCAGCAAGAAGTGGAATTTGGGCATTTGGAGGGAGAAGGCTCTCTGGGGCTGTTGTTTTAACCCTTTGGGTGACTCCAGAGGGTCCAGGAACCAGTGGCCTCATGGCGTTGGGTCAACCCAGGGGTAGGCAACCTGCGGCCCGCGGGCCGGATGCGGCCGGCGAGGCCTGGACCCGGCCCCAGCCCGGTCCTGCCAGCCAATTGCCGCCGGGGCCTTTGGCATCTCGCGCAAGGGGCATGGTGGGGCAATTGTCTATAGAAGCCGCAAAAACATGCATTTATCTTAACATTTTTTTTAAAAATCAGCAATTTTTTCGCGTGTTCCTCCATTTTATTTAAAAAGTGCCCTCCATGTGAAAGTGTCCTACATTGTCCGGTTTATTTATTTGTTTATTTATTTTAAAATTATTTAATTATTTATTTTTGGCTTGGCCCCCCAGTGTCTGAGGGACAGCAACCCGGCCCCCGGCTCAAAGGGTTGCCTACCCTGGTGTCACCCAATGCAGCAATCTAGTGCCATCTCCACATGGACTCCCTCCCATACAGCCCATATCAGAATCCTTTTTGTACTCAATGTGAACAAAGCGGAGGGAGAGATTGTGCATAATGTTGTGGGTTCAGTTTTCCGTCCCGCTTCCCTCACCTCGGTACTTGCAGGGTCGAGAGGCACATCTCCAAAGTAGGGAACCTGTTTTCATTTCCTCTGCAGCCTCCATATTGAACATCTCACACGTTTGGTCTTAGATGAGTAGTAAAACATGGGCAGTAGGCTTTGCATGGACCTTTCTCTCACAGGGAATTGCAGCATCTGTACACAGAATGGTAGGGAGGGGGAAAGGAGAAAAAAGGATTTAATGGCTTTCTGGGGGAGGAGAATGGTTTGAAGAACTCACTCATGACCTGGAGGGTTGAGGCCAAGAGTTGGAGGGTTCAGGACAGAAATGTACATGCTGATCCTTTCAGGACTGCACAGTTTGCAGACACTGAGATTTATTTCCAATCAGTATTGGCAATTGATTTCTATGCATACATTTTATGTTTCTATGGAAAGTTTAGTGTTCATGGTATCTGATTGTTTTATTGCAACTTGAACACTAGATATAAACATTTTCGACATCCTTGTCATAGGTCGAAGGCTTTCATGGCCGGCATCCATAGTTTTCCTGAGTTTTTTGGGCTATGTGGGGCCATGTTCTAGAAGACTTTCTCCTGACTTTTGCCACCCATCTGTGGCTGGCGAAACGTCAGGAAGAAACTCTTCTAGAACATGGCCACAGAGCCCAAAAACCCACAAAAACTATCCTTGTCATAGTTTGGTTTACTTTTTACAAAATACTTAACTCCTTTTTTCCCCCCGATCATGTAGAACTGAAATGCTCACCAGACCTTCAGACGTCAGAAAAGTGATTCTGGCGTCCAGTTCCAAGAGGGAGATTGACAAGCTGGAGATAAACTAGAGGAAGGTGACCAAATGGTGGAAGGTCTGGAAACCATGAATCCCTATGAGGGAAGAAGACTGGAGGGAGCTGGTATGTTTCCCTGGAGAAGAGAAGGTTAAGGGGGACATGATTCCCTGTTTAATATTTGAAGGGGAGTCATATTTTGTTTTTATTAGCTCGCTTTCTCAGGGTAGATCAAAGCGGGTTACAACAAAGCAAAAGGGATACAAAACAGAAGATAAAACACAATATAAACAATCATCAAAAACAGCTCATTATGTTAAACACTATAAAAAATGAACAGCATAAAAAACCAGGTGAAAAAAACCTAGCTGAATGAGACCATTGTCTAACAGGGGAGAAACAGCCATGAAAGTCAGGAGACACATGGGGGAAAGCTTGTCGGAAGAGAAAGGTCTTTAGTTCCTCCTATCAGAGATCAAAGCGTGACGGAGCGGAGCTCATCGGGAGTATCCAACTGCACGGCCGAGAGGGAAAACCCCCTTTTGCAGTCAGGCCATTTGACTTGGGCAACCCTTACCAAGTGCTCCTGCCGATCTCAGAGTGCGGGGCGGAGTATCGGGAGAAGCAGCCCCCCAAGCCCCTGGGCCCCCAAGACATTCCAGGCTTATAGGACAACCAACACCTTTTTATTGACGCCTGGAAGCGAATAGCACACCATGTAAGACCTGCAGGATAGGTGTAAATGCTGTCCTGGAGCTCCACCAGTGACCCATCTAGCTCCATATTCTGAACATACTAATGAAGTCCGGCCATGGTAGAAGGGTGCCCCATGTAGAGCACACATTACAGAAAAAAATCCACACCAAGAGGTACCAGCAAGCATTACCATCGTTTCACAGTCCCCACCGGCCCAGGTAGGGTCCAGCTGCTATCAGCCGAAGCTAACAGTGTTCCGACTAGTCGCAATCCCCTGAGATGTAAGATGGAAGCCACGAAACCAAAGCACCTCCAAGCACTCGCACTGAGTCCCTCAAGGGGAGCGTGACCCCCAATTCAGTACAGGTGGACACTCCTTTCCCGGCACAGGAGAGCCTCACATAGTATTCCATTTTCTCTGGATTCACCGGCCTGCAGCCTGTTTTCCTTCATCCAGCCACCCTTAACACCACCACCCAACAGCAATTTGGAGGAGAGATGCCATCCCGGTCACTGCAAGCAAGCCGGAGACACAGAAAACCTATTTTGGTGTCATCAGTGTACTGATCACACGCCGCTCCCATGTATTTCGGATGATCTCTCCCAGCGGTTTCAGTAAATGCTAAATAGCATGGGGGACAGAATGGCTCCTTGTGGGACACCAGATGTAAGCGCCCTTCTTATCCGGAGCAGAGCAATGTCACCCAGCTGCCACCATCTGGAATCTACCGAGAGGTAGGAACGGAAACCACTGGAGCGCAGTGCCACCGAATACTTCCCAGACGTTCCAGAGGATCCATCTCGCGTCAATGGTATTCTGAAACAGCCAACTGAGATGTCCAAAAACGCCACTACGGGACACCTTACCCTGTCCATGCCCAAACAGAGATCATCGACCTAGGGCGACCATGGCAGTCTTCAACTCCATAGCCCCCCGGAACTTGGTTTGAATGGGTCCAGAAAAATCCTGTTTCATCCAAGATTTAATTTGAATGCTGGAGAATGCAACTGCCCTCTGCTACTTTCCCTAACAAAGACCGCAGCAACCTGCAGATAGTATTGCAAAATCTAGGGGGTCTAGGGAGGGGCTTTTTTTAGCAGTATGGTTTACAACAAACCCCAAATTTTAGCTAGGATGGAAAAACTGCCCTTCCCCAACAGAGAAAGATATGCGGCGCACGCAACATAGGACATTACGGCGCGTCCCCCCTGAGCTGCAGCCATGAAGGACAGGGATGAGAGAGCACGGTCGTCTCCAACCAATTCGAAGAAGGAATCTTGTCCCACTTTCGCAGGACTCACCGCCTCCCAAATGATCAGTTCTAACAAAGTCCCCGGCCAGCTTGGAGACTTGAGGAGGGAGGCCAAGCTTGTTTTCTGTGCTCCAGAGAATAGGACCCGGAGCCCCAGGGATGCAAAACAAGCGAAAAGAGATCCACCTCAATGTTTGGCAGATTTGTGCGCGTAACAAGCAGTTGGACATGGGGCTACGATGAGGATAGAATTAAGCGGGGGAATAGAGGGTTTTTAGCGGGTACCCCTGGAGCCATGGAACCCCCACTATCCCGCCGGGATCCTACTTCAGTCTCATTGTGACTCTATTGTTCTAAGTCCAGGAAGGAAAATCTAGGGGTCTAGCTTGAATCTTTGACATTGCGTGTGAAGCGAAGGGTCATTGTGGATTTTGGCCCCCTTGGGTATTTTACCAACCTGGCGACATGTTGATGGGTCCATGACTCTTGAGTCCACAACCCCCCCACGGAGAGATCAGCAGCATTTCTGGTGGTCGTCGCACTCCTGGTCATCGCCCCTGCAGGAGTTCCACAAATGCGGCCCTGGATGGCAGGACTTCTTTTACGAGGGCACTTTGCCGGCTGAGCTGAGACAAGAGGAAGTAGCTAAGATCCACCAGAAGGTTCATGCACTACTTCGTATTGTGCGCACCTACCCCCAGTTCGCAGAGGCTTTAGTTCCTTTTACTACCGGACTTACTGAGATGGAATGAAGCATGGCCTACCTTTCAGGCGTTGTAATAGCACAAACCTTACCTGGCTGAGCAGGCTATGCAGGGTCAAAAGCAGCCCTGAGCAACACTCTCTCGCGCCAATTCTTCATCCGTGGTTGCAGTGGCCAGGCAGATGTTGATCTCAGAGGAGTTGAACTTTGGGCATAGCCCGTGGTTTGTGTTGTTAAGAGGACAGACTGCACACCGCCGCTCTATGATCTTTGATTCACTCGGGGTCTGAAAGATGCCCTGACAACTACTTGGGTTGCTCCAGCCCTTTCTCTTCCTCTGATGGGCCACCCCTTCCCTTCCAATGGGAGCATGCACTTTCGGCCACAGCCACAGCGCAGCAGCGCATGTGCCGGGCAGTCAGTGTCTTTAGAGCAGAACCCGTTAGGGCTCCCCGGAGGCCTATGAGCATTCGGGGACATGTCCCATCCTTCTCTGGAACAAGAATGATTAAGAGTTTTTTTTTTTTTTTAACACAGTGTCTGTGAAGCCCCACAAGTCACTAGATCTGTCTGCAGCCCCCCTTTGAAAGGAGATAGAGTACTGGGTTGTAAACAATGGACAGTGGAAATCACTTCCACCAGAAGCTGGGAGATATTAGAATCAGAGAACAGTAATGTAGTGTGGCATATTCAGTATGAATGAGATTCTTATAGCATCTTTGAGACTTACAACTGTGGTCAAAAAACAATGTAGGAAATCAACCAGTTGAGAGGCTTCACTGCCTTACCGTCCGCCTTCTTATTACACAGTTTTGTTATACACGGCTTCAAGCATCCACGGTTTCAAATGTTCCAAAAAATTATAAATTTCAAACTCTAAACCTTGATTTACCATTTTTTTTTATAGGTACAGCATTTTGCTCGTCATTCTATTTGATGGCGACTGTGCGCATCCAAGGACCTTAGGTAATTGTATCCACGGGGGATCCTGCAACCCAAACCCAGTGTAATAAACTACGGGTCTACTGCGTTAATGCGCTGCGACCTAGAGCTCTATAGTCAGAGTTAGGGTATAGTCTGACAAAAACGCAGTCCCGCTCCCCTCTTCATTGAGTCAGGGAGGTGGTAAGCAGTCTCAAACTGGTTCTTCTGCAGGATGTGGATGCTGCTTTGAGAAACGAAGTTGTACAAAGCTTTTTTTGGACTGCACTGCCGAGCGCTGTTGGATGAGGGGCAGCATTTACACCTTAGGAACTACACTTATGAATAGATGCTTAACATAACAGGGACGCGTCTTGCGGATTGCTCAGGAATTAAGCGACATGGTTGCCTTTCAGAGGGATTCTTATCTATCTTCTTATTTATTATTATCTACTCCCTAATTATATACTCCTCATGCACTGTACTCTCCCTCTCCAGACCTTCTCCAAAGGCTGGGTCTGGCTTGAATTTCACTCACGCCTCTTCACACATCTTTACCAAGACTTGGCGGCAAACAAAATTTTGCGGGGATACTTATACACCAATTGCAGGATGACTAACCAAAAATTAGGAGGAATAGCATTTACTCCAGAGGACGTCCACAATCTCCAAAATGACTGAAAGACTAGACAGCTGGCACAGCTAACAAAAGAACTTCAACAGGGAGAAATTAAGGTACTCGCACTTAGGGAGCAACAAAGAACCTGTCCCCCACCGGATACAGGATTATGGGGGAAACCTGGATGCATGAACTACATTTGAAGGGATGTCATATTGCGGAGGGGAGCAAGCTTGTTTTCTGTTGCTCCAGAGAACACAGGACCCGGACACAATGGATGCACGCTCCAGGAAAACGAGATTCCACCTCAACCTAGGAGGAACTCCTGAAAACAGACGGGCGTTCGACAATGGGGAATGCACTCATTCGGAGGGTGATCGGTCTCCTTCTTGGGAGGTCTTTAAAAAGAGGGCTTGAGGCCATTCTGTCAGGGATGCTTTGATTGGATTTCCGTCCTGGCCAGAAGGGGGTTTGGGACTGGATCGGGTCCCTTGCTGGTCTTTCCACCTCTACGCTTTCTATGCTTCCTACCATGCCAAACGGGATCGGAGAGTTCCAAGTGGACACCAGTTGAACATGCCGTCAAACAGTGTTGAAGTGGCCAGCTCAGCCAGTAAAAAGGCCATGCAATTTTAGGCTGCAACAATTAGAAGTATAGTGCCTAGCTCAAGGGAGAAATAGTGCCACTCTGTATTCTGCTCTGGTCAGGCCCCACCTAGACATTTGGTCCCGTTTGGGACCACAATTCAAAAAAGGACATTGAGAAACCGGGCGTTGTCCAAAGGATGGCGGACAAAAATGGGAAGGTCTGGAAAAACCATGAAGCCCTATTAGGAACGACGGGAGCTGGGGATGTTTTAGCCTGGAGAAGCAGAAGGTTAAGCGGTGATATGATAGCCTGTTTAAATATTTGAAAGATAAGGATGTCATTATGGGGGGAGCCAAGCTTGTTTTCTGCTGCTCCAGAGAACAGGACCCGGACCAATGGCGCAAGCTGCAGGGAAAAGAGGATTCCAGCTTAAAACCTTAGAGGAACTTCTGGTAGTAAGGGCGTTGGACAGTGGACCAAAACTCCTTCCTCAGCGGTGGTGACTCCCTTGCTTGGAGGGTCTTTAAGTAGATGCTAGATTGCCATCTGTGCGGGATGCTTTATTTGATTTCCTGCATGGCCGACAGACTGGGGTTGGACGGGCATCAGGGCCCTTGAGGTCTCTGCGTAAAACTTCTGATCTATGATTCTATGGTTGCTGCTGAAAAACACAAACAGTACAGTTAAAAGCTACGAAAAACAGTAGATTAGATTAAATTGACTACAGAAATTTCAAACAAAGTTAAATACTAACACCAATTTAAATATTACACATGCTTAAAAAATAAAATACATTAAAAACACTTTAGAACAGCACCTGTCAACCGTCTGGTTGACACCTCGGGCAGACCTGCTTTCGTTCCATATATATTAATCACTACATTAAGGTTTCATTTCTCATCGCCTCTTGAGTCCTGTGCTTGGGCGAAAGTGGCGATGCCTGAAGAATACCACAACAACAACCAACAACATATTTGTAAGACTCCATTAGACAGCTGCCTCAGTGTGCAGTATTAGAACATCGTCTGGCTGCCTTGGTTCTGGAATGAGAGCCTCAATTAATCAATTTCACCATTTTGGGGCCCTCCTTCAGAATATGGTCCCGTTTCTCCTCATCTTTTTGAACTGTGGTGCCTCAGAACTGGACACATTCCAGTGGGGCCTGACAGAGCAGAACAAAGTGATGACTATTGCGTCCCTCGATCTCGAGATACGATACCTTCATTGCCCCCAGCCTCAAATTGCATTGGCTTTAGCTGCCCTGCCCATAAATTTGACTCATACAGTTTGTTCAGTTCATGTGCAAGAGCCAAGGCTCTTGATGATTGCTCAGGCAATCTTGCACCAAAAAATGAGATGGGGGAGGGAAGGACCGACCCCAGCGATTGGGACGGCCGGAAGAAGCTAGACCCGTTAAATACTGGGTTGCAGTGCTAAAGTGTGCATTGGGTGCGCTACCAGACGGTGCAGAAAAGAAAACCCAGCCATTTCCACTTTGGACGATCTGCTAGCTTCTTCAAGGAGGGTCTCTGCCTGGCTTTGTTTTAATCTGAAGTGGTTTCTCGCTGTTTTATACAGTATTGTTGTTGTTCCCATACCGGCATTTCTGACTAATGGCAACCAAAGACTACCCATCAAAAGACTTTCTTGGCAGATTTGTTCAGAGTGGATGTGCCAAGCCCTTCCTATGAGGCTTGAGCGGTGTGCTGCCCAACGTCACTCCAAAGCTTCCATGCCAGCGCTGGAGATTCGAACTTGGTCTGTCAAAAGTCCTTCGTCCAACCACAAGATATTGACCACCACTTGGCTTTCTAATGTATATACTGGTTTTTATTGGGTCCTCTGAGGTGAGAGATTGGTTTACTTGCTTAAGGGTCAACCCGGGGGTCTCCATGCGCTGAGTGGGGAGATTGGAAACCAGTCTCTCCAGCGTCTTAGTCAGGCACTCAAACCACAACTCCATCCTGACTCTATTCTTTTATCGGGTACTATGTCCAAAACCACACTGTAGACATAAATCCGTGTGAGGACCCACTTTAACTGGCCCTGGGTCAAATTAGTAGGGAATTCTTTTTTTTTCTGGGATTGTAGTTTGTGGAAATTTAGTCAGAGAACCTTGTGCCACATAATTAAAATCCCCAGGATTCCACGTCTTGAGCCAAGGCATTAAAGCGGTTTCTCAAATGGATTATTTCTGCAGTTTGTGTTTGGACCATACTATGATAAGCGGATTTCTTAATCACTTCCTTGACTGGAGCAATTGGGCAATGGAATATCTGTCGTAATAACTAGACAATCTCTACATGATGAATGACTAGGCCCTATTTTGTCGAGAAGTGTTCAATGTAATTTGGGGATAGATAAGAGCAATTCATTTACATTCTTTTCCAGATGGAAAAAAAGAAGGGTTTCTGCCCTGTCTCTCACGAGACCATTTGCCTCTGCATAGACTGGCATATCTGGTGCCCCATACCGAATCCCCGCAGGTGGAAGTTATGATCTACCCTTGCTCTCGATCGATGCAGGTTTGCCCCTCGTGAAGTTCAACATTCCGTGCCACTCTAAAAGGGAGACTCATTTGTCTGTCAATCAAATTCTAGTTCCACTTTCCTCAACGGTTGACCTATACTAGAGCCATTGGCCAAGAAATGGGTGCTTCCCCACCTACTTGCGTAAAAACAAAACAGGCGGCAGTCCCGCATATTCTGTCAAATTGTCAAACTATTTTAAAACACTCAGGGCCTGTGTGTGTATTGTGTGTATTTTGGGTCTTTGCAGATTATGGAACCGTTTAAAAAGACCCCACCTGGGTTTCTTGGCCACACATTGATTCCGAAGGAAGATGACATGCCTTTCCCCTGAGGCTGAGAGAGTGTGACTTCCCCCAAAGTCGTGGTTTCACAGCCTTCAGCCTATTAGCTTCCCTTGCTTCAGCACAGCATTTCTCCTCTTTGGAACCTTCTTCCCTTCCCTTAATGCCAATGCCACCTCCGAAGCCCTTGCCTCCTCCCCACCAGATGCCAGATATTCCCTTCCCTCCAGCCCCAAAGCATTTGCATAATTGTCCAAATAACAACAACACAAACAACAAACAACAACAACAATGTCACTGGAAGGGGAGGCCTCAGATGCACTCTGCATTCCTCTTTCTTTGCTTTCCCCTCCAATGCCCCCCAGACTGCCACCTCTCCTACACACACACACTTGTAGCACAAGCATTCATACATGCTACAGTTTGCTCAAAATGAAAGGGAAACATATTGTCACATTTGCATTGTAGAATTGAATATCACACAACCAAAACAAAATTGTTGAAATGCTGATGAAAACGGGAGTGGCCGTCGGAAGACATCAAAACTCTAGAAATACAATTCACACCCCCAATACATACTCAGATCTGCAGGAAGTGACAAGGAAGCTGATGAGTTACAGACTGAGAAATATGTTATAACAAAGCTAGAGGGAATTAAACAGCTGGACCATCATGATCTGGAACTGCTATTCCAACGAGAGCCGCAGCTAGGCCACATCCCCTTGGAAAAGCTTTGAAAAAAAGGCGGTGGGAAAAATTTGTATTCAAAAAGGAGCTAAACGCGGGCAGAAAGATGAAATTGTGCAATTTATGTGCTAAACTTAACAAAAACACTGTTATTGTTTTGGTATTCTAATAATACTTGGAAATGTATCTGGCATATGTTGATTCCATTACTCAAAATGATTACTTGTTGGTTTATTGTACTGTTTTGCATTTTCTATACTGTAAGCGCCTTTATCTGCGGAGAGAGGGATGGGGAGGGGGGCGTGGATATAGATAAAATATTGTATTATTTCTTTATTAGTAAAACAAAAGGGAATGTTGCATGGACAAGCTCAGACACACGTTCTATACAATAAGTAGCAAACTGTGAGAAAAAGCATGTAAAAAAAAAAAGAAAACAATGAAAAAAAAAGAGACGGAGAGAGAGGCGAGAGACGCAGCGAAGAGCGGTGGGAGAGGGATGCAGGTTATGCCTTGCAGACAAAGGCAATAAAGTCAAGAGTGGAGGGAGAAGAATCCGATATAACGCGCCCCACTATCGATTTACAATGACCCAAAGAACGGGAGGGCTATGTTCCGCACATCTGCCCTCACTTCGAACTCCCTCAAATGTGGACTTGACCATATCTATGGCACATAATACTACTTCTCCTGCTCCCTTCAAACCATTGAACTCTGGCCACCCTTACTATAGGCTTCAGACATCATCCCATCATTAACTCCTCCTCCTCCCTGCCCTGATGAAGGGAGGGAAGTGCCACTGCCCCCTGACCTAACCTCACCCCGAACTCGACACTTCTCATGATCCTTCATCTCCTCCTTCCCGATTCTGGCCCTTCATGCCCCTTCTTCAAGCTCTCATCCTTTCCTCCCCTCCTCTTCACACTGAATCTGCCATCCATGCACCTTCTCTGCTCCTTCCATTTTCTTCTCCCCCAATGAAGGGGAGGATTTCTGCCCCTGCTTCCCCTCCTCACTGCTAAATCCCTCTGATGGAACTTGACGATGATGGGGCAAGTTCAATTTACCAGCAGCAGAGGCGAAAAAGAAACGGGTTTTTCCTTAACGACAGGGAACTTACCGTGTTGCAAAAAGCCTGGAAGATAATCCCTCGAAATGTTTGCCAAACCCCGCCGGAATCCCCCGTACACGGAATATCAGTTACAATACCGGTAAAAATTACCATAATGTTAAACTGGCGATGTTTTGCAATAACGTAAACATATTGAGTAAAAATATGGTAACTTATTTCACTTCAAAATCACAATGAACCAAAAAAGAATTTTAAGTCTAAGATATTTATTGTAATGAACGGGGCTACAGTGAGCTTGTGTCCAAATTTTACCGGGCTGTCATGACGTGACCTCCCCTTTCACCCCGGAAGCGTGTAAGGTCGCAACCCATGCAGGGCACCACTGAGCATGTGCGAGGGGGCCGATACGAATGGCCCAATCCTCATGTTGAGCGCCGGTGTGACTATACATTCTGCACTGAATACACTTCGCGCGAATGCGTATTGGCCAATTTAAATCCTGCCAATTCGTAGGGGCTCCCAGGTATGATCATATTGTGCGAAATAACGTGAATTCGAACCGCCCAGTGCTGAAGTCCCCCAGTTCAAGACTCATCTGATAAGGGCCATTGATCTTAAAAGGCGTAAATACCCTAAAAGGCACCAGGGAAGCTAAGAAGGGTCAGCCCTGGTTAATCCTTGGAGGGGAGAGCAACAACCTCTGAGGATTCCTGGCCTAAGAAAATCCTCCGAAATCCATTAGGTTGCTGTAAGTCAACGGGTGGCATTAAGAGACACATGTGCACATCTACATGGCACCAGATTCCATCTGATCTTGGACGATAAGAAGGGCCACCCCTGGTTAGTCCTTGGAGGGAAGACCATCAGTGAATACTAAGTGCTGTAATCTTTCTTCCGGAGGAAGGAAGCAACAAAACTGCTTCTGAGGATTCCTTGCCTCTGAAAACCTTTTGCAATTGATGGGGTTGCCACAAGTCAAAAGGCTATTTGAGGGCAGAGAGAGAGAGAGAGAGAAAGAGAGACCTAGAGCTTTGACCTCCAACTAGAGCAGCCCCATTAAATCAACCCATAGATAAATCCCACTGATTCAATAGGCCTACTCTAGTGGGAAGCTAATAATTAAAACCAGGCCATTGCCTCCTTGGAGTAGCCTTCCCCAAGACTATGCCCTCCCTGTAGGTAGAACTGCAACTCCCATCATCCCTTGCCATGGTCTAACCAGGGTAGAAGCAGGTGCTTCGGCATTGCTCTATGGTCCGGAATCGGTTCTCGTTGCCTTTGCAGCCCTTGTAGGTGAAACCTTCGCAGGTTTTGCTAGTGTAGTTGTAGTAGTATGTGATCTTGTGGCTGTCGCAGCCACCTGGATCCATGGGCAGCTTGCAGACATCTGGCAAACAAGAGAACAGGAAGGAGGAGATTGTCGGAGAGGTTGTAGTGTAGTGTGGGCAGAGTGTGGTCCTGAGGCCAGATGTAGATTACTTATCTCTTTATAGATGTGGCCCTCCAAAGCTGCTTTTGCCATCCCTCTTCAAGGATGGGGGACACCTGGCTTAAGGAGAGACTTCTACATATGAAAGCGATCTGGGAGTCCTAGTAGATGGCAAGTTGAACATGAGTTAAACAGTGTGATGCGGCAGCTAACAAGGCCAATGCAATTTAAGGCTGCATCATTAAAAGTAAAGTGTCTTGATCAAGAGAAGTAATAGTGCCACTGTATTCTGCTTTGGTCAGGCCCCAACTGGAATATTGGCGGGTGACAGAGCACCCGTTTGGAATGGCCGCCGCCATTTTGTGCACACTCCGCGCGTCCTAGGGTTGGGGGCGTCTGGAAAGGATGCCCCTTTTTAACCCTAGCACGCGCGGAGCGCGTACTAAAGTGCCCGTCTGTAACGGGCCATTGTGTCCAGTTCTGGGCACCACAATTCAAAAAGGACATTGCGAAACTGGAGCCATGTGTCCAAAGGAGGACAACTAAAATCTTGAAGGGTCTGGAAACCATAAAGCCCTATGAAGAGAGACTCAGGAACCTGGGAATGTTTAGCCTGGAGAAGAGAAGGTTAAGAGGTGATATGATGATAGCCCTGTTTAAATATTTGAAGGGATGTCATATTGAGGAGGGAGCAAGCTTGTTTTCTGCTGCTCCAGAGAACAGGACCCAATGGAGCAATGGATGCAAGCTACAGGAAAAGAGATTCCACCTCAACATTAGGAGAACCTTCCTGACAGTAAGGGCTGTTCGACAGTGGAACACACTCCTTCCTCGGAGAGTAGTGGAGTCTCCCTCCTTAGTGGTCTTTAAACAGAGGCTGGATGGCCATCTCTCAGAGGTGCTTTGATTCCTGCATGGCAGAATATGGTTGGACTGGACGGATCATGGGGTCTCTTCCAACTCTATGGTTGCATGACCCCCAACCCATCCATATCCCCTGGACCATCTTTTAACTGGCCATATAAAAATGAATTCAGGAGCAGCTAATCATCTTCTAAATAGCCTCTACTGGCACTTTACATCATTCAACACTCCAAATACCAATTTTCTCAGCAAGAAGTGGAATTTGGGCATTTGGAGGGAGAAGGCTCTCTGGGGCTGTTGTTTTTTACCCTTTGGGTGACTCCAGAGGGTCCTAGGAACCAGTGGCCTCACTGGCGTTGGTGTCACCCAGGGGTAGGCAACCTGTGGCCCGCGGGCCGGATGCGGCCCGGCGAGGCCTTGGGACCGGCCCCAGCCCGGTCCTGCCGCCAATTGCCGCCGGGGCCTTTGGCATCTCGCGCAAGGGGCATGGTGGGGCAATTGTCTATAGAAGCCTCAAAAACATGCATTTATCTTAACATTTTTTTAAAAATCAGCTAATTTTTTCGCGTGTCCTCCATTTTTTATTTAAAAAGTGCCCTCCATTTGAAAATGTTGTCCTACATTTGTCCTGGTTTATTTATTTGTTTATTTATTTTAAAATTATTTAATTATTTATTTTTTGGCTTTGGCCCCCCAGTTGTCTGAGGGACAGCAACCCGGCCCCCGGCTCAAAAGGGTTGCCTACCCCTGGTGTCACCCAATGCAGCAATTCATAGTGCCATCTCCACATGGACTCCCTCCCATTCAGCCCATACCGAATCCTTTTTGTACTAATGTGAACAAAGCGGAGGGAGAGATTGTGCATAATGTTGTGGGTTCAGTTTCCGTCCCGCTTTCCCTCACCTCGGTACTTGCAGGTCGAGAGGCACATCTCCAAAGTAGGGAACCTGTTTTCATTTCCTCTGCAGCCTCCATATATGAACATCTCACACGTTTTGGTCTTAGATGAGTAGTAAAACATGGGCATGTAGGCTTTGCATGGACCTTTCTCCACAGGGAATTTGCAGATATCTGTACACAGATATGGAGGGGGAAAGGAGAAAAAGGATTTAATGGCTTTCTGGGGGAGGAGAATGGTTTTGAAGAAGGCCTCTCATGACTCTGGAGGGTTGAGGCCCAAGAGTTGGAGTGGTTCAGGACAGAAATGTACATACTTGATCCTTTCAGGACTTGCACAGTTGCAGACACTGAGAGTTATTATTTCCAATCAGTATTGGACTTTGATTTCTATTGCATACATTTTATGTTTCTATGGAAAGTTTAGTGTTCATGGTATCTGATTGTTTTATTGCAACTTGAACACTAGATATAATACATTTTCGACATCCTTGTCATAGTCGAAGGCTTTCATGGCCGGCATCCATAGTTTTTCCTGAGTTTTTTGGGCTATGTGGCCATGTTCTAGAAGACTTTCTTCCTGACATTTTGCCATCATCTGTGGCTGGCGAAACGTCAGGAAGAAACTCTTCTAGAACATGGCCACAGAGCCCAAAAACCCACAAAAAACTATCCTTGTCATAGTTTGTATTACTTTTTACAAAATACTTAACTCCTTTTTTCCCCCCGATCTTGTAGAACTGAAATGCTACCAGACCTTTCAGACGTCAGAAAAGAGGTTCTGGGCGTCACAGTTCAAGAGGGAGATTGACAAGCTGGAGCATAACTAGAGGAAGGTGACCAAAATGGTGGAAGGTCTGGAAACCATGAATCCCTATGAGGGAAGACTGAGGGAGCTGGGTATGTGTATCCTGGAGAAGAGAAGGTTAAGGGGGACATGATTGCCCTGTTTAAATATTTGAAGGGGAGTCATATTTTTTTTTATAGCTCGCTTTTCCAGGGTAGATCAAAGCGGGTTACAACAAAGCAAAAGGGAATACAAAACAGAATATAAAACATACAATATAAACATCATAAAAACAGCTCATTATGTTAAAACACTATAAAAATATGAACAGCATAAAAAACCAGGTGAAAAAAACCTAGCTGAATGAGACCATTGTCTAACAGGGGAGAACAGCATGAAGTCAGGAGGACACATGGGGGAAAGCTTGTCGGAAGAGAAAGGTCTTTAGTTCCTTCCTATAGAGATCAAGAGAGGTGACGGAGCGGAGCTCATCGGGAAGTGAGTTCCAAAGCTGCACGGCCGAGAGGGAAAACGCCCTTTGTGCAGTCAAGGTGCATTTTGACTTGGGAACCCTTAACAAGTGCTTCCTGGCCGATCTCAGAGTGCGGGGCGGATTGTATGGGGAGAAGCAGTCCTCCAAGTACCCTGGGCCCAAGCCATTTAGGGCTTTATAGGTCATAACCAACACCTTGTATTGCGCCTGGAAGCGAATAGGCAGCCAATGTAGATCTTGCAGGATAGGTGTTAAATGGCTGGTCCTGGAGCATCCAGTGACCAGTCTAGCTGCCATATTCTGTACTAATTGAAGTTTCCGGGCATGGTAGAAGGGTTGCCCCATGTAGAGCACATTACAGAAATCCAACCAAGAGGTTACCAGAGCATGTACCATCGTTTCAAGGTCCCCCCGGCCCAGGTAGGGTCTCAGCTGGCTTATCAGCCGAAGCTAACAGGTGTTCCTGACTGTCGCATCCCCCTGAGATGTAAGATGGAGCACGAATCCAGAAGCACCTCCAGACTGCGCACTGAGTCCTTCAAGGGGAGCGTGACCCCATTCAGTACAGGTGGATAAATCTCCTTTCCCGGGCCAGGAGAGCCTATCACTAGTATTTCCATTTTCTCTGGATTCAGGCTGAGTCTGTTTTCCTTCATCCAGCCCATTACCGACTCCAAGCAGGCATTTGGAGGAGAGATGCCATCCCTGGTCACTGCAGCAGTCGGAGACACAGAGAAACATATTTGGGTGTCATCAGTGTACTGATAACACCGCGCCCCATGTCTCCGGATGATCTCTCCCAGCGGTTTCATGTAAATGTTAAATAGCATGGGGGACAGAATGGCTCCTTGTGGGACACCAGATGTAAGCGCCCTCTTATCGGAGCAAGTGTCACCCAGCTGCACCATCTGGAATCTACCCGAGAGGTAGGAACGGAACCACTGGAGCGCAGTGCCCCCGATACCTAATTCCCCCAGACGTTCCAGAAGGATACCATGGTCAATGGTATCGAAAGCCACTGAGATGTCCAAAAGCACTAACAGGGACACGCTACCCCTGTCCATGCCCAAACAGAGATCATCGACCAGGGCGACCATGGCAGTCTCAACTCCATAGCCCACCCGGAAGCTGGTTTGAAATGGGTCCAGAAAATCCGTTTCATCCAAGATCACTTGAAGCTGGAAGGCAACTGCCCTCTCGATTACTTTCCCTAAAAAAGACAGCAGCAAAACAGGCAGATAGTTATTGCAAATCAGGGGGTCTAGGGAGGGCTTTTTTAGCAGTGGTTTTACAACAACCCAATTTTAAGCTAGATGGAAACCACCCTTCCCCAAAAGATGAATTGATTATGCGGCGCAACATAGAAAAATACGGCCGTCCCCCCCTGAGCTGCCAGCCATGAAGGACAGGGATTGAGAGAGCAGGTCGTCTTCCTAACACTTCGAAGAATCTTGTCCACTTCCTCAGGACTCACAGCCTCAAAATGATCCAGTCTAACAAAGTCCACGGAAGCTTTGGAGACCTTGAGGAGGGAGCAAGCTTGTTTTCTGCTGCTCCAGAGAATAGGACCCGGAGCAGTGGATGCAAACCAAGGAAAAGAGATTCCACCTCAATGTTTGGAAGAATTTTGTGAGAGTAAAAGCAGTGGAACATGGCTACTATGAGGAATGAATTAAGCAGCTGGGGAATAGAGGGTTTAGCGTGGGCCATGGTAGCCATGGACAAGAGGGACCCTTCAGTCTCTAGGATTCTATGGTTCTAAGTCCAGGAAGGAAATCTAGGGGCTATCTTGAAGTCTTGACATTGCGTGTGAAGAGAAGGGTCCTGTGGATTTGGGGTCCCAAGGTACCTGTTTCTGGGTCCATGCACTTGAGTCCACAACCGGAGAAGCAGCATTTCTGGCTGGAGTCGCACTCCCGGTCATCGCTGCAGGAGTTCCTACAACGGGCCCTGGATGGCAGGACTTCTTTCCGAGGGCACTTGCCTGGATGAGCTGAGACCAAGAGGAAGATCAGCTTCAAGATCCACCAAGAAGGTTCATGCACTACTTCGTATGTGACAAGTCCAGAGAGCTTTAGTTCCTCCACCTGGACTACTGAGATGGGAATGCAGCATGGCCTACCTTGTCAGGCTGTTGTAATAGACAACCTTACCTGGCTGAGCAGGCATGCAGGTCAAAAGGCAGCCCCTGGAGCAACACTTCTCTCCGCTCCCACATTCTTCATCCGTGGTGCAGTTGGCCAGGCAGATGGTGATCTCAGAGGAGTTGAACTTTGGGCAGTAGCCGGGGTTTGCTGTTAGAGAGGAGACGGCAGCAAAGCAGCTCTATGATTCTTTGATTCTACTCTGGGTTCTGAAATGATAGCCCTGACAACTACTTGGGCTGATCCAGCCCTTCTCTTCCTCTGATGGCCACCCCTTACCTTCAACTGGGAGCATGCACTTTCGGCCACAGCCACAGCTGCAGCAGCGCATGTTGCCTGGGCAGTCGGTGTCTTTAGAGCAGAACACGTTGGGCTCCCCGGAGGCCTCTGAGCATTCGGGACATGTCCCATCCTTCTCTGGAAAAGAGATTAAGAGTTACACAGTGTATGTTGAAAGCCCCACAAGTCACTAGATCTGTCTGCAGCCCCCCTTTGAAAGGAGATGTAATGGGTAAAGCAAGGACCGTGGAAATCACTTCCACCAAGAAGCTGGGAGATATATAGAATTCAGAAGAACAGTAATGTTAGTGTGGAATATCAGTATGCAATGAGATCTTATAGCATCTTTGAGACTTACAACTGTGGTCCAAAACACACTGTAGAAATCAACCAGTTTGAGAGTGCTTTCACTGCCCTTTACAGTCAGCCCTTCTTATACACAGATTTTTTATACACGGATTCAAGCATCCACGGTTTCAAAATGTTCCAAAAAATTATAAATTTCAAATATCAAACCTTGATTTACCATTTTTTTTATAAGGGACACAATTTTGCCATGTCATTATATTTGATGGGACTTGAGCATCCAAGGAATTTGTTATCCACGGGGGATTTTGCAACCAAACCCCAGTGAATAACAAGGGTCCACTGTAGTTTATTGTGGCACCAGAGCTCTATCTGTCAGAGTAGGTTATATGTCTGACAAAACTGCAGTTCCCAGAATCCCCTATCATTGAGTCAGGGTGGTTAAGCAGTCTCAAACTGGATCATATCTGCAGTGTGGATGCTGCCTTTGAGAAAGAAGTTGTAGCATAAGCTTTTGAAGACTTGCACTGCAGAGACGTCTGCTTGGCATCAGAGGGCAGCATTTCTCACTATGGAATGACAATATGAATAGATGCTCTAAACTAAAAGGGAAGCGTTCTTGAGGATTGCTGCAGGGATTAAGCGACATGGTTGACTTTCATGAGGGATTATTATTATTATTATTATTATTATTATTATTATTATTATTACCCGCCCTTATCCCATAGGCTGGGTCTCCGGATGCTTATAACTTGTTTCAACATCTTACAATGACTTGGAGGAATACTTATCAAATTTGCAGATGACACCAAATTAGGAGGAATAGCTAATACTCCAGAGGACAGGATCAAGATCCAAAATGACCTGAATAGACTAGAAAGCTGGGCCACAGCTAACAAAATGAACTTCAACAGGGAGAAATGTAAGGTACTGCACTTAGGGCAGAAAAATGAAATGCACGGATACAGGATTATGGGGGACACCTGGATGAATGAAACTACATTTGAAGGGATGTCATATTGAGGAGGGAGCAAGCTTGTTTTCTGCTGCTCCAGAGAACAGGACCCGGAACAATGGATGCAAGCTCCAGGAAAAGAGATTCCACCTGAACATTAGGAGGAACTTCCTGACAGTAAGGGCTGTTCGACAATGGAATGCACTCCTTCGGAGGGTGATAGAGTCTCCTTCCTTGGAGGTCTTTAAACAGAGGCTGGATGGCCATCTGTCAGGGATGCTTTGATTTGGATTTCCTGCATGGCAGAAGGGGGTTGGACTGGATCAGGGCCCTTGCGGTCTCTTCCAACTCTACGATTCTATGATTCTACATGCAAAAGGGATCTGGGAGTCCAAGTGGACCACAAGTTGAACATGAGTCAACAGTGTGAAGCGGCAGCTAAAAAGGCCAATGCAATTTTAGGCTGCAACAATAGAAGTATAGTGCCTAGATCAAGGGAAGAAATAGTGCCACTGTATTCTGCTCTGGTCAGGCCCCACCTAGAATATTGTGTCCAGTTCTGGGCACCACAATTCAAAAAGGACATTGAGAAACTGGAGCGTGTCCAAAGGAGGGCGACAAAAATGGTGAAGGGTCTGGAAACCATGAAGCCCTATGAGGAACGACTGAGGGAGCTGGGGATATTTAGCCTGGAGAAGAGAAGGTTAAGAGGTGATATGATAGCCCTGTTTAAATATTTGAAAGGATGTCATATTGAGGAGGGAGCAAGCTTGTTTTCTGCTGCTCCAGAGAACAGGACCCGGAACAATGGCTGCAAGCTGCAGGAAAAGAGATTCCAGCTCAACATTAGGAGGAACTTCCTGAGAGTAAGGGCTGTTTGACAGTGGAACACACTCCTTCCTCAGAGTGTGGTGAAGTCTCCTTCCTTGGAGGTCTTTAAGTAGAGGCTAGATTGCCATCTGCTGGGGATGCTTTGATTTGGATTTCCTGCATGGCAGAATGGGGTTGGACTGGATCAGGGCCCTTGCGGTCTCTTCCAACTCTATGATTCTATGATTCTATGGTTGTATGATTGAAAAACACAATACAGTTGAAAAGATACGAAAAACAGTATATTAGAATTAAATTACTACAATAATTTAAACAAATTTAATACTAAAATCCAATTTAAAATATTAAAATGCTTAAAATACATTAAAACAATAGAACAGCACCCTGTCAACCCGTCGGTTGACCACCTGGCAGACCTGCTTTAGTTCCATATATATTTTAATCAATACATTCAGGTTTCATTTTCTCATCGCCTTGAGTCCCTGTATTGGGAGAAAGGTGGGATGTAAGAATACAACAACAACAACAACAACATATTTTGAAGAATCCATAGACAGCTGCCTACAGCTGTACAGTATTAGAACATCTGTCTGGCTGCTCTGGTTCTGGAATGAGAGCCTCAATTACTCAAATTCACCATTTTGGTGGCCCTCCTTCAGACATATAGCTCCAGTTTCTCCACATCCTTTTTGAACTGTGGTGCCCAGAACTGGACACAATATTCCAGTGGGGCCTGACCAGAGCAGAACAAAGTGAGACTATTGCTTCCCTCGATCTAGAGATACGATATTTTCATTTGCCACAGCCTAAAATTGCATTGGCTTTTTTAGCTGCTGCATCACACTCTTGACTCATATGCAGTTTGTTCATGTTCATTGTGCAAGAGCCAGGCTCTTTGAGGCGTGTGCAGGCATCTTGCACAAAAATGAGATGGGGAGGGAATGACGACAGGATTTGGGACGGGGAAGATAGACACGTTAAAATACTGGATGGCAATGTGCATAAAGGGTTGAATTGGGAGAGACAGACGGTGCAGAAAAGAAAACCCAGCCATTCCACTGGAAGCTCTGCTAGCTTCCTTCCAAGGAGGGCTCTCTGCCTGGCTTTTGTTTTTAATCTGAAGTGGTTTCTGTTTTCTATTGTTGTTGTGTCTCCAAGTCATTTCTGACTTAATGGCAACCCAAAGACTAACCCATCAAAAGACTTTCTTGGCCAGATTTGTTCAGAGTGGATGTGCCAAGCCTTTCCTCTGAGGCTGAGAGAGTGTGGCTTGCCCAAAGTCACCCAATAGCTTTCCATGGCAGAGTGGAGATTCGAACCTTGGTCTGTCAAAGTCCTCGTCCAACACTCAGACTATTGCACCACACTGGCTTTCTAAATATATGGTTTTTCTTGGGTTCCTCTGAGGCTGAGAGAGTGGTACTTGCTTAAGGTCACCCGGTGGGTCTCCATGGCTGAGTGGGGATTTGAACCCAGGTCTCCCAGAGTCTTAGTTCAGCACTCAAACCACAACTCCATCCTGACTCTCATTCTTTTATAGGTTACTATGGTCCAAAACACACTGCAGAAATAATTGGAAACCACTTTAACTGCCCTGGGTCAATAGTAGGGAATTCTGGGAATTGTAGTTTTGTGGGACATTTAGTCAGGAGAACCTTGTGCCACATAAATTAAAATCCCAAGGATTCCCTAGCATTGAGCAAGGCATTTAAAGCGGTCTCAAACTGGATTATTTCTGCAGTGTGTTTGGACCATACTGTATATAGCGATTTCTTAATCACTTCCTTGACTGGAGCAATTGGGCAACTGGAAATAATCTGTCGTAATAAACACAATCTCTTTACATGATTTGAAGGACCTATGGCCCCTGGAGAAGGTCAATGTAATTGTGGGGATAGAAGAGCAATCATTTACATTCTTTTCCAGATGGAAAAAAGAAGGGTTTCTCAGGCCCTGTTCTCACGAGACCATTTGCTCTGCATGAACTGGCATATCTGGTTGCCCCATACCGAATCCCCGCAGGTGGAAGTTCTGACTACCCTTTGCCTCGATCGATGCAGTTTGCCCCTCGGAAGTTCACATTTCCAGTGCCACTCTAAAAAGGAGCCTCATTTGTTGTCAATCAAATTCAGTTCCACTTTCCTCAAAGGTGACCTATCCTAGAGCCATTGGCCAAGAAATGGGTGCTTCCCCCCTCCTTTGTAAAAACAAACAGGCGGCAGTCTGCATATTCTGTCAACTTGTCAAAACTTAAAAACCTCCAGCTGTGTGTGTATTGTGTGTATTGGGTCATTGCAGATTATGGCAACCGTTTAAAATGACCCCATCCTGGGTTTTCTTGGCAAAATTGATTCCGAGGAGATTTGACATTGCCTTTCCCCTGAGGCTGAGAGAGTGTGACTCCCCCAAAGTCGTGGGTTTCCACAGCCTTCCAGCCTCTAGCTTTCTTTGCTTCCAGCACAGCATTTCCTCCTCTTTGGAACCTCTTCCCTTCCCTTCAAGCCCAATGCCACCTCCGAAGCCCTTGCCTCCTCCCCACCAGATGCCAGCACTTCCCTTCCCTTCCAGCCCAAAGCATTGTCATAATCTGTCACAATAACAACAACAACAACAACAACAACAAATGTCACTTGAAGGGGAGGCCACCTCAGAATGCCATCTCGCATCCTCTTTCTTTGCTTTCCCTCCAATTGCCCCCCAGAATGCCACCCTCTCCTTACACACACACACTTGTAGCACAAGCATTCATACATTGTATCAGTTTGCCAAATTGAAAGGGAAACATCTGTAACATTTGCATTGTAGCATTGCATATCACACACAAAACAATAATTTTTGAAATGCTGGCTTGCAAAGTGAGTTGCCGTTCGGAAGGCAACAAACTCTCGCCATACCATCCACCCCACATACTCAGATCTGCCAGGAAGCAATTACTGAGAGTTCCAGATGCGAAATATGTTATAACAACGCAGAGGGCATTTCCACCTCGGCCCCTCAAGCTCTGGAACTCGCTTCCAGCGAGCTCCGCTCGGCCACCTCCCTTGACCAGTTTAAAAGGGGTTAAAACCTTTTTATTCAAACAGGCTTTCCCCTATCTGTCCCCGATGCTGCCACTCCCCTTCCCCCCCCCACTGTTATTGTTTTGTTATCTCAGACTAGCTGGACATTGTTATTTTAATCTGTGCTTCTTATTTAACGTAATTTCCTGTTGTTTTATTGTACTGTTGCATTTTTTAACTGTAAGCTGCCTTGATCTGCGGAAAGGCGGGATATAGATAAATATTTTATTATTATTTATTATTAACAAAAGGGAAATGTGGCACAAGCAGACACACGTTCTATCAATACGTAGCAAACCTGGAGACAGCATGTCAAAAATAACATCACAAAAAAGAGAGAGAGAGAGAGAGAGAGAGAAGCGTTTGTGAGAGGAGGCATGTTCTGCCCTCTGCCCTCCACTGCCTAAATCCCATCCGCTGGACTTGATCCTTCCTCCTCCCCTCCTCCTCTCCTCCTCCTCTTCCTTCACCCAATGAAAGGGAGGCATGTTCCGCCTCTGCCCTCCCTCTCCCTCCCTCCCGAACTTGTACTCCTCTGGCTCCATCCTCCTCCTTCTCCTGCTCCTTCACCCCAATTGACCTGGCACCCTTCCCTAAGGCTCCTCCTCCCTCCTCCTCTCCTCTCCTCCTCCTCCTTTGCCCTGATAAGGGGAGGGAATGTTCTGCCCACTGCCCTCCCTCTGACCTAATCCCTCCCCTGAACTGCCCCTTCCTCATGCTCCTTCCTCCTCCTCCTCCCCGATTCTGCCCTTCATGGCAACCTTCCTCAGACTCCTTCATCCTTCTCCTCCTCTCCTTCACACTGATATCCTGCCCTCCATGGAACCTTCCTCCTGCTCCTTCATTTTCTCTTCCTTCACCCCAATGAAGGGGAGGCATGTTCTGCCCTCTGCTCCCACTGCCCTAAATCCCTCTGATGGACTTGACCCGATCATGACTGGGGCCAAGTTCACATTTACCAGCAGCAGGGAAGAAACGGTTTTCATAAAAGACAGGGAATAATCATGTTGCCAACAAGCCTGGAAGATAATCCCGGAAATGTTTGTCCAAACCCCGCTGAATCCCCCAGATCACACGGAATATTCAGATCAAATTCCCGGAAAATTCCCATAATGTTAAAATGGCGATGTTTTTGCAATAACGTAAACATATTGAATAAAAATAATGGTAACTTATTTCAACTCTCAAAATCACAACTGAACCAACAAAGAAGTTTCAGTCCTTTAAGATATTTATTTTTATGTTGTGACGAGGGGTCGAAGGGGCTGGTTGTGTGCCAAATAGAATGTGCTGTGTTGCTGGCTGCAACCGCACTGAGAAATAAATCCAGTTTGAAACCCTTTTAATTGCAGGGCTCAGTGTTGCTATTGAATCCTGGGAATTCAGTTAGTTTTCAGAGACATTTAACTTCACTCTCAGCAAACTCTGATGATGTAGCAACAACTACAATTCCCAGGATTTCATAGCACTGTGCCATGGCAGTAAAAATTGGTAAGAAAGGGAACTAGATTGTCTCTGGAGGTGAGATGCAGCTGGGAGGTGAGGGTCCAAGACACAATGCAAGAAATAAACCAGTTCAGACCACTTTAGGTGCCCTGGCAGTTCATGGAATCGGTGGAGATGGTCTCTGGAGTCTTGAGTGTAGATGAGCCTTAGGTTGGGGGGGGGGGTGCACACGGGGGGTAAGCACACTGCAGAAATAATCCAGTTTGAGACTGCTTTAGCTGCCCTGGTAGTGCTCAGTGGCTAGGAACCCGTGGGAAGTGTAGTTTTGTGAAACATTGAGACCTTCTTTTATCAAAAGAGGGCTCTGTTGCTGAGCAACAAACTACAATTCCCAGGATTGCCCTGCACTGAGCCAGGAGAGTTAAGGCGGTCACAAATGGTGATTATTTCTGCAGTGTTTTGTGACCTTGCGTTATTAAAAATGCTCAAGGTGCAATCCTACTGCAGAAATAATCAGTTTGAGACCGCTGTTAACTGGCTCTGGCTCAGTGTGAGGGAACCCTGGGAGATTGTAGTGGTGTAGACAGTAGAGGTTGTGGTGGGCCGACATTGAGAACACAGCCATGGCATCGGAGGAATATACGCTTAGGAGTCTAGGAGAAAGCTCATGATGCCAACTTTTTTTTGTGAGGGGGACTCAAGGGCTACAGGTGCTCTATGGTTCATATCCTATAATTTTGGTATTTTTGATCATTATTAAAGTTCCAAAGGCGTGAGTGAAGAAATGGATTAAATTGGGCAACACGGAGATGCTGTGGAACCATTCTCTGGGGCGTGTGATCTGGAAGCTGGAGAGCAATTCCCTCAAAGGGGGATAAGAGTCGGGGAGGAGCTTGTGGGACATGTTGAGGACACTGCTTTAACGGCAGCCAGGGCCCATGGCATGGAAATTGGGCTGGTGGTTGGGGTGGGGCCCAGAATCCCATGCATCACAGGGAGCCGTTGCAGTTAGAAACAGTGCCAAAACTGGAATTTGCGCAGTATGGATGGAGCATGGAAAAGGGAACGAAAAGAGAGCCACAACACAAAATTCTTGGAAGACAGGGCAAGGATGCCAATTTACCAGGTGCTCTGCCATTGCTGCAGAGGCATATTTAATCCATAACAACACAACACACTCAGGGACATTGGCATTCACAATCACAAACACCAAATGGTCCCGCAAAGTACAACAACAACCCGGAGAGTAGGCTTGGGGCACTCTGCCAAGTTCAGGAATGCAGAATTTCAAGTGTCACTCTCAGGCAGACACAGAAGTCCACAACATCAAGCCATGATACCATTGTCAACTATTGCCTTTGTGTGCCTAAAACTTATGTCTTACTTGGAAACCAAGGCAAATTGGGATTAAGCCAGCCAAGATCCCCACTCCCTGCCTCTTCTCTCTCCAGCACTTTGCCCCTGGAGCCTGAGATGCCTGAAAGGGGGGGGGGCAATCACTGTCCTCTCTCTGACTGGCTGAAACTATTCCTCCAAACAGTTGGGGTTGGTTGGGTTTGCTCCCTCCTTGGCGTTCAGAGGGAGGGAGTCATGAGAGAGAGAGAGAGAGAGAGGAGAGAGAGAGAGAGAGTTTTCTCTCCAGCCCTCTTGGCTGAAAACTGTTACACTCCAAATAATAATAATAAATAATAAAATTTATTATATCCCGCCCTCAAACGATCAGGCGGCTTACAAAAATAGACACACATACATCCAAATTATAAAAGATTAAAAAACATACAAATACAAATACACCATCTTAAAAATAACAGAATAAAAACCCCTTAGCCCATCTCATGGCACGGAAGAGGAGGGAGGCCCACAGAATCTTTAATCTGGGAATGCCTGCTGGAATAGGAAGGTTTTAAGGTCCTTCCTAAATTGGGCCAGGGTGGTAGATGAGCGGAGCTCAATGGCAGCATGATTCCAAAGGCTGGGGCAGCTATGGAGAATGTCCTCCGCGAAGTGGAAGCCAACCTAGCCCCAGGCACCTTCAGTAATTGCTGCCCGGATGTTCTGAGGGTGCGAGGCGGAATGTACGGGAGAGGCGGTCCTTTAGGTGTCCTGGCCCAAGCCATTTATGGCTTATAGTTAATAACCAAACGCCTTATATTGAGCTCGGAAGCGATGGGCAGCCAATGGAGATCTTTTAATACCCGGTGTTATCTGGCTGTCCTGGAGCACCATGACCAGCCGGGCTGCCATATCTGGCCATTGCAGCTTCCGATTTGGTATAAGGGTTGCCCCATGTAAGTACGTTGCAGAATCCAGTCTCGAAGGTTACCAGGCATGTACTACAGTTCAAGGTCCCTCTGGGCCAGGATGGGCGCAGCTGGCGAATCAGCCGAAGCTGGATAACAGGTGCTCTTGACCGTCGCATTCACCTGAGCAAGTCAGGTGAAGCGACGAGTCAGGAGCACCCCCAGACTGCGCACGATCCTTCACAGGGAGCGTGACCCGTTCCGAACAGGTGGAACCACCGCCATTCCTGGACCAGGAGAACCTATCACTAGTACCTCCGTTTTTCCTGGATTCAATTTGAGTCGGTTTTCCCTCATCCAGCCCATTACTGACTCTAGACAGGCCACGAGAGGAGAGACGCCATCCCCCAGTCACTGCATCAGTCAGAGACATGAGAAAGATGATTTGGGTGTCATCAGCGTACTGATAACCCCGCGCCCATGTCTCCGATGAATCTCTCCCAGCGGTTCATGTAATGTTAAATGCATGGGAGACAAAATGGCTCCTTGAGGGACCCAGTTTTAAGGCTGCTCGCTGGAGCACACGTCTCCCAGCGCGCCCATCTGGGACCTCCCGGAGAGGTAGGATCGGAACCACTGGAGCGCAGTGCCCCCGATTCCACCTCTGCCAGGCGCCCAGAAGGATACCATGTCAATGGTATCGAAAGCCGCTGAGATGTCCAAAGAGCACCAGCAGGGACACGCTTCCCTGTCATGCCCAACGGAGATCATCGACCAGGGCGACCATGGCCGTCTCAACCCCGTAACCTGCCCGGAAGCCAGTTTGAAATGGGTCCAGATAATCCGTTTCATCCAAGACCGCCTGAAGCTGGATCGCAACCGCCCTCTCGATCACCTTTCCCAAAAATAGTAGCAGCGAAATAGGCCCGATAATATTATGAACCAGGGGGTCAAGGGGCTTTTTTAGGATCGGTTTTACAATGGCCAATTTAAGATCCGATGGAAATCGCCCATCCCTGAGAGCATGTATTAATTATCCGGCGTAACAATGACGTTACCGCCGGTCCCCCCCTGGGACCTAACCACGAGGACAGGGATCAAGAGAGCAGGTAGTTGTTCCGAACACTTCCGAGGATCTTGTCCACATCCTCGGTACTCACAACCAACTGATCCAGTTAAACATAGTCCACGGAGGCTCTGGACACTTCTACTCTAGGTTCTGCTGTAAGTCGGCGCAGACCTTCGGTTATGCGAGAAGTTTTATCCACAAAAAAGTCGTTAAAACAGGTCACAGCAGGCCTTAGAAGGTTTCAAGGATCTGGTTCAGGGCAGGAGGGAGCTGAGTTAGCTCCCTGACCACCCTGAACACTCTGCCGGACGCGACTCCGCGGACGCACAAGACGAGCACCATAGAACGAATTCTTTGTGCTTCGTATTGCCTCTCCGTAGAGTCCTCTAACAGTTGGTCTAGGAGAGTCTTGTCGTCTAATGAAGGTGTTTCCGCCCGCAACGGTACTCTAGCCGTCGCAGAACCCGCTTCCGCCCGGAGATCTTCCGTTATACCAGGGTTTACGATTGGAGGCGGGCCTGAGAGGGCGCTTGGGAGCGATCCTGTGTAGCCCCAGAAGGACCGGTATTCCAAATACCGGTAAGGGCATCAACAGAGTCGCCGTCATTTCCAACCGTGAGCCCCTCTAAGGTTCCTGGAACCTCTCAGGTTCCAGCACCTTCGAGGGTGGACCATCCTAATGGTCCACCACCCCGGGGGGGGATCTGGGGTTGAAGCCTTGATTTTCACACTCTACAGGAAATGATCCGTCCATGACAGGGGGGAAACATTAGCTATTTCCACACCCCACGGATTTTCCGCATCCGAACAGAAGACCAAATCGAGAGTATTACCCGCAAAATGCGTAGGACCCTGTATCAGCTGGGACAGGCCATGGCCGTATGGTTCCATGAATTCCCGAGCCGCACCGGATGGAACATGGCTGGTCGTGAGGGAGATGTTGAAGTCGCCAGGACAAGAAGCCTGGGGTTCCAAATCAGCTCAGCGACCAGCTGTGTCAGCTCGTTAAGGAGTCCGCAATGCCGGGTTGGCCGATACACTAAGCAGAACCTAGACTGTCCCTAGCCTTTAGGGTCAGGTAAATACACTCGATATAGGAGGTCGGTCGAGGTGGTTCCGGTGGAGGGAACGTGTTCCTATGTACCAGGCCACACCCCCCCCGCCCACCTAACCTGCGCTGGTCTTCACCGAGTACCCAGCAGGCAGGGCCTGAGCCCACACAGCATCCCCTTCAGGCCCAATTCAAGTCCGCGGTAATGAAAGCCAGGTCACATTAGACCTCCAGAGATCTTGGAGGATGTGGGTCTTATTGTTAATCGACCTGGCGTTGCACAGGAGCAGCGACAGGGTTTGTGGCACGGTTGGAATGACCCTCAGGTCCCTTTGGTTGGGAGGGGGACAGGAAGGGGAGATAGATATGACGCATCGATCTCGCCTGCCCCACACTACCTCAATGGGAGCTCCGCTCATGCCGGTGTTACCCTCCTCCTCCCCAGCCAGAGCATCCCCCCTGTCCATATCCTCCCCCTTCCCTTTCCCAGCAGCTAAAAGAGCAGAGGTCAGTCACTGCAGACATCCTTTGCTCCAATGCTGGCATGGACGCACTCCTTCCAACCCTACGCAGCCAAAGATGCGCAGCTCCGCAGTTGCGGAGCTGCAGAGTCCTCCAAACTCAGTCCGTGGGCGGCCTCTCTGGGGCGGTGCGCAGATGCGCACCTCCGACACCCCAAAGAGAGCCGCCTGGCAGCAAACAGCTCCCAGCCCAAGGTCCGGTGGCAAAAAGGAGGGGCAAATCAAGCGCTGCCTGTCTTCACATGGCAAGGGTGGGTTCACAGTGAATCCAGGATATCCCCACATTAACCCAGGTTTTAAGAATCTCACAATTTCTCCCGATTTCCCATGAAAATTCGGAGCGCTCCAGAGTGACACCAGGAAGAGGCTGTTGACACCTGCGTCCCACTGCTAACAGGAGTCACTCCTTCTGAGATCACAGCCTGGCGCCCAGCCGAGTGTTTGACGCTGGGCATCTCGTTTTTGGCCTCAGAGAGAGTGACCTGTGCCAGAGGTACCAGCGCTGGGCGGCCCAGAGGTCCGCATGTGTAGACATTGCCCTTCATCATCCCAGGGGGAATTGGGGGGAATTTAGGGCAGCTTCAGGGCCAGAAAACCCCGGGAGCAGCTTGGATTATTGTGTCCAGTGTATACCCACCGACAGACATTCTCCCTTGGAGCATTCCAGTCTTTCTTCTCTTTCTAGTTACAATCCATTCTGCCAAATTGGAATTAGCCATTGCATGTCCAGAGATCCAATAAAGCCATTGAATCCTGGTTGACTCCCTGGAACTGCAGCTAAAAGGCTTTCTATCCGGTTGAGGCTGCCTTTCCCAAATATCAGGAGCGCTTATCCGGTCCGAAGGAATCCCATGGAAAGGTTTCTGCTCCAGCTCTACCTGGTCCTTTCTTTTCTTCCTGAATCTCTTTCTTTCTCTCTTTCTTTGCAGCATAACGTTTCAAGAGGCCTCAGTCCAGAGTTAGGAGCCCTTCCTGAGTTCGGACCAGAGACCCATCAAGGCCCCGGAGTCAACACTTTTGCCCTGAATCCTCCCCACATTTTTCCTGAAGAAGGAGATTTTGCAGAACGAGACAAAGTCTCCCTTCCTTGCATAATAAATAGAAATACCTACCGGGAATTTGGAAATTGTGTCCGTCTTGTCTTCTTTTTAAACTTTCTTTCCTCCTGGTGCCTTGTGAGGGCACCAGAAGCTCTGAACCTGGAAATGTAACTAGTTAGAGCAATTAAGAATAATTAATTAATGTAACTGATTCATTAAAACATTAATGAAAAAGTCTGTTTCCAGCTGCCTCTCTGTCCCTTACCTTTTAGGAATTCATTTGTAAACCATCTAGCAGGGCCTATTAAACATGAAATAACTCTTCCTATGCTGCTGGACAGTTGTTAAGGTTTGGCCATGATGCTAAGGGTGCGTCTAAACTGTAGAAATAATGCAGTTTCACACCACTTTAACTTCTATGGCTCCATCCTACAGAATCTTGGGATCTGTAGTTTTCTGAGACACCAGCACGCTTTGGTAGAGAATGTTAGAGCATGGAAAGACGCGCTACGTCCACCACGGCCACCTGCAGAGTTGAACCACGTCGACAGGACGCCAGGGAGCAGGAATCTGAAGAGATGTCTGTAAAGGTACTCAGGCCAAGAAGGAAAATACTCCTTCCCCACTGCAAACGGCCTTGAGTTCCCGGCTTGAGAAATAACGACAAGGGCTTTAAGAAATCGGTTACTTTGCCAACCAAACAACCATAACAACAAAACAGAGAGGCAGTTACTCTAACATCAACTGTCTAAACTGACAAACTCTCTCAGAAGGACAGTTGAGAACGACAGTTGCATCAACATTCCAATGATGCCCTGTTTAAATGCTGACACACATAACTGCCACTAGAGCTGCAAATAACTTACACAACAGCTCCCCCTGGTGGCCACATCCATGTCATTTTATCAGACCTGTTTACCATGGTCCTGACAGAGAAGGCTAAAGACTTGGCTAAACTGCAAATCCCAGGAATCCATTGGATGGCACTACGGCACTTAAAATGGTGTCATTTGAGAGTGTAGATGTATCCAGATAGTCCAAAACTCTTAAACTATTCTGCCTGCTGGCAGAAAGCAACATCCACTTTGTTGTTGTTAAGTACCTTCAAGTCAACATTGACCTATTGGGATCTAGGGGCCCATTCACACTACAAAAAAAATCGGTTCTGAAACCGATTCAATCACGTGAAGTTCCTACTCACCCCGAATCTCACACAAGCGAATCCGGGGCTTGCACACCCGTTCCGTGTTAAATGGCCCCTAGCGCGGGTTTTTTGAAATCGGCGCAAATACCGTTTCTTTTGGAAAACCCCGGGTTCTGGGAATGAGAACTTGGCGCTGATCACGATCGAGGCAAATTGAGGGAGGGATTTAGGTCAGAGGGTGGGCAAAGGGCAAGGCATTTCCTCCCCTCATCGGAGGGAAGGGGGAGGAAAGAGGCCTGGGAAGAAGGGAGCAAGGGAAGGCATTCTTTAGGAGCCTCTTTTCCCTGCATCCCCTGCCCAAAGCCCTCTGTCGCTGGGCATTCCTTCCCTTGCAGGAGGAAAAAAATCAGGTCATGAACGGAGCTCATGTCAGGCAAACCCCCCCCCTGTTACATTTTTAACATTTTTTTTGAGTAAATATGCGCATGGTTTGTCTTCTTGAGCAGATACAGCAAGGGAAGCAAAGGGAAAGCTAATGTTGCTTTTAAAAGCATAAAAAAATGTATGGCAATCCCATCCTTTGCCTGGGACAGGGGCAGATCTGACCCAAAAGCCCACAGGTTTATTAAAAGAGAGAGAGAGAGGCATCTCTCTCCCTGCTTCAGCTGCTGAAACCCCTGTGCCTGGCTCTTTAAAAAGGGAGGACACTTCCCCCCGATGCCCTGCAAACGTCACCATGACGATAGCTTGATTGGCAGCGGCCACCTTGCCAGCAGACACAGAATGCATTCGATTTCTAATTTGCAGGTCAAAATGCATTCGATTTCAAATTTGTAGTGGGCACTTGCTAACGGAGCGATTTGGGGGAGGGGCCCACGGATCAGCCCAGTTCCCTCCACGTCTTTTAGGCCAGTATGAATGGGGCCTAGGAGTCCAGATCTAGTAGAACACAAGTTGGACATGACTCAACAGTGTGATACAGTAGTATCTAAAGGGAAGTAATAGTGACACAGTGCCACTCTATTCTGCTTTGGTCAGCCTTCGACTGGAATACTATGTCCAGTTCTGGCCACCAAAATTTAAGCAGGATGCTGAGAAACTGGAGCCATGTGTCCAAAGGAGGGACACCAAAATGGCGAAGGGCCTGGAAACCATGAAGCCCTATGAGGAGAGACTTAGGGATTTGGGTATGTTTAGCCTGGAGAAAAGAAGGTTAAGGGTGATATGATAGCCCTGTTTAAATACTTGAAGGGATGTCACATTGAGGAGGGAGCAAGCTTGTTTTCTGTTGCTCCAGAGAACAGAACACAATGAAACAACAGATGCATGCTCCAGGGAAAGAGATTCCATCTCAGTATTAGGAGGAACTTCCTGACAGTAAGGGCTGTTCAACAATTGAAGACATTGACTTGGAAAGTGCTGGGGTCTCCTTGTTTGGAAGTCTTTAGGCAGAGGCTAGATGGCCATCTTTGGGGTATGCTTTGATTGAGAGTTCCTGCATGGCTGAATGGGGTTGGACTGGATTAGGGTCCTTGGGGTCTCTTCCAACTCTGTGATTCTATGATCCTATGGATGAGAGTGTCCTGCTTACCTCTCCTGAGGGCAGTACAGCAGGGGAATATACAAAGGAATAGTCCAGAGTCCAGTCCAAAGGTCACACAATACCAGTCAGTCAGTCACAGCAAAGGGCAGAGGCAAGAGCGTAGTCTGGGGTCATGAATCAAGAGCAAGGAACAACAAGGATGCAAGACCGGTTGTCGGCTGCAAGGAACCTCTGCAACTGGAGGTCTTTTAAAAGGCCTCTGCATCTCTCAGCTGAAACCTATTAGCTCCCCTCTTGGCTTCCAGCCTGGAAGACCTCCTCAAAGACCCCTTCTGGCCTGTCTTCTCTCCAGAGGTCCTGGCACCTGCAGCCTAGCGTCCATAGAGTCTGTTTCTCCTTCTGCATTTTCATACTGAGCCTCCTCTGGGACTGTGGATCCAGGCAGCCCCAGATCTGCCCCTGTCTCAGCCTCCTCCATGTCTCCAGGGTCTGAGTCCTCTAAGCCAGGCCCAGGGCAGTCCGTGGCAGAGAGACCGCCAAGTCCCCCTCTCCTCTGCTGCTCTTAGCTGAGGTCTTTGCAGAATCAGGGCTGTGACTTCTTTGATGGAGCTCTATCCATCTGGAATGAGGCCTTCCTCTTTTCCAGATGCCTTCCTAACCAAGCATTATCATCTTTTCTGGGGATCATGTCTTCTAAAGTTATGCCCCAAATACGACAATCTCAGTCTTCTTTGCTTCTAGGGAGAGTTCAGGTTTGCTCTGTTAAAGGATCCATTTTTTTTGGTCTTTTGAGCACTCTGTGGTATCCCCAGCACTCTTCTCCAGCCCCAGATGACCAATTAATATATTTCCTTCCTATCCATTTTCTCCATGGTCCAGCTTTCAGAACCCTCCATAGAGATGGAGGATACAATGGAGGATGCAATGGAGTGGGCCATCTTAAACTGAATAGAAAGAACTGTCGTTGCAGAATAAAGCCATTTTTATAGACTGAATGCAACCCACTGAGGGTTACTCCTGCTTGGAGGAGGCAATCTGAGCCCCATTCGTTTCTTGCCAGGTGAGGAAGGAAAGGCACCCCTTCCACCGGGATCATGTCCCAGGATCCTTTGCACCCTTCCGTCCACTTGGGGCCTGACCCACAGTCTGAAAAGCAAAGAGTCCTTCAAGGAAGGGGATTCTGGGATTCTTTCTTGCTCATGCAAATGCCAGGAGGAAAAGGGGAGGTTGGTCCTGTTTCCTCCTTGCTGAGTTTTAGGACACTTTGAGGAAGCAATTGCCTCTGATGGGTTTTGTTGTGTAATCACTCTTTGCAAAGATATTGCCAAAGGGTTTCCAATCTGTCCACACCACGTCCAACGGCTTCCTTAACCTGCCACTTTTGAAACCTGTTTGCAGGTATTTAAAGCAAGAGCTGAGCTGGGTTGGCATTGCAGTCCCAGACCTTCTGCATCATGAAGTCTGTGGGTTTTGTCCTCCTCCTGGGACTCCTCTCTTTCTGCGCTGAGATGATCCTCATTGCTGGTCAGCCAGGTAAGAAGAGACCTCTTCAATTCCCCCCTCAGTTAGGAAGGTTAGGGCCGCGTTCCCACTAGGGTTTAAAGCAAATCTCTGATTGGGTTGTATGACCGTTGGGTAAACCAGTTGGGTATTATCATACTCAAAATGCCACCGATGCATGGATAACGTCCAGCTAGAAGCCACGCTCAGTTGGTCAATTTGCAAAGATGGGAGCTTCCCTTCTAGCCAGACGTTAGCTGGGCATTAGTGGCAATTTGAGTATGATAATTCCTGACTTTATCCCGAAGGAGACATCAACGCAGCAGGGATAAGTTGGGGTTTTAGCAATGCAGTGAACTCCAGAGTCTTCTGTGCTGCCTGAATCTGCTCTGGTTGCATTTTGCCTTGTCTTGCTAGCCTTGCTGTGCTTAGAAGACTTTGCTCTGTCTCCTGCCTCTGCCTCTTGCCTTTGGCTCATAGGACCATGTTCCCACTATGATTTAACTAAAATTGCTGATCAGATTATATGACCGTCATTCCCATTTGAAACCAGTTCTGATCCTGCTGTGATCGATTTCAAGCACAATAACACAAGGCAAATGCAACCCCTCCCTCTCGCTCTTTCCTGACTCTAGTTCTTTGGTGGTTCTTTTGGAAAGAATCGATTCTGAAGCGTGTTCAACAAGTGGGAACAATGGCTCTGAATCACATCACTCTGGAAGGAAGGGACTAATGGCAGAGGGGTATTTACCATCCCTCCTCAGTTTTTGGTAGACTCACCATCACACACACACACACACAAACGTCAGCGCTGCCTTTGTGCTTCTGGTATGACCTATGGATGCATGGTTTCTTTATTTATTTTAACTGAAAGAAGATTCGATTCACTGATTTTGCAACTACTTGCAATCAGAGAGAGAGAGAGTTCCCAAGCCAGGCTGCCGCTTACATCACTGGTGATGCGCAGATGATTGACATGCATTTTGAAGCGGCGCAAACTGGTGGGGACAACAATCGTGCCAAAAAACAAGCGATTCCAAGGGGATACTGAAAAGATCCGCTTTCATAGTGGGAACGATGGACCTTTTGGAATCTATTCACTGACACAGACCAAAGGTGAATTGGAATGAGCCCAAAGAATATCCCCAAACACTCTCGGCTCACATCTCCTGTCTGAGGTTAGCAGATCTTGCAGCTCATCTTGTTGCAGGTTATGGGATTATCGAGGTGAGCAACATTGCCTTGAAATGGGTTCAGTGCTCCGTGGGACAAAAGGTGGGATTTCTTCAGCACTGAGTCCCTGGCTGTGTGGATTGGGACCTTGCTCAAAATCATAGCCTGGCTGCAGATTTCAGACTAGAGAAACAGGGGCAGCCCCACCGAAAGGGCACTACTCTTGTGCCATATTTTTACCTCTGCAGAACAGGGTCTCTCTCAATTCAGTCCACAGCTTTAAACTTTTAAACAGACGTATAGTGTCTAGATCAAGGGAAGTAATGGTGGCACTCTATTCGGCTTTGGTCAGGCCTCACCTGGAATATTGTGTCCAGTTCAGGGCACCTCAATTCAAAAAGGATGTTGAGAAGCTGGAACCATGTGTCCAAAGGAGGGTCACCAAAATGGTGAAGGGTCTGGAAACCATGAAGCCCTATAAGGAACACCTTAGGGATCTGGGGATGTTTAGCCTGGAGAATTGAGGGTTAAGAGGTGATAGGATAGTCCTGATTAAGTATTTGAATGGATGTCACAGTGAGGAGGGAGCAAGCTTGTTTTCTGATGCTCCAGAGAATAGGACCCGGAACAGTGGATGTAAGCTACAGGAGAATGGTGGAGTCCCCCTCCTTGGAGGTCTTTAGGCAAAGGCTGGATGGCCATCTGTCAATGGGGGTGCTTTGGTTGAGAGTTCCTGCTTGGCAGAATGGGGTTGGACTGGATCAGGGCCCTTGGGGTCTCTTCCAACTCTAGGATTCCTTTTCAGAAGATTTCATGCCATATGGGGATGGGCTGGTGGGGTGATGAATCCACTTCATCCAAAGAACTTTCCAAGACAGTAAAGCTGTTGTGGAGATAGGGTTTAATATATTTGACAACTCCTATAGTGTTCAGACTAAAATCCAGAGTGGATTCGCAGCCTCCGCTGACGTAAGAGCCAAAACATTGACCAACAGAAGTGGAACTCTTTTCTTCCCGCAGACTTCTGCAAACTTCCTGCAAAACCCGGTCCGTGCAAGACTTACCTTCCCCGTTATTTCTACAATGCGGCTTCCAAGAAGTGTGAGAAGTTCATTTACGGAGGCTGCAGGGGCAACAAGAACAATTTCAAGACTCTGGAGCAGTGTCGCCGCACCTGCGCAGGTAAATAGGAAGCCAGGTGAAACACCACCTGCGCGGCCTCTGGTCTCCCTGCCAGGTCCGAGATGGAAAAGGAAAAATCAGCTGGGATTATGAAGTCCCTTCTAGTCAGTGGGACATGGGAAGGACCTTTATATAGGGATGGAAGTGTTGTTTTTAAAGGATAAATGCTCAAAATCATCTTCTGATGGAGGTTGGAGGGGGGCTGGAATGGATGGCCCCGTTTTCCCTTCCAGCTCTATGGAGTTTATCACACTGGGGCTCATTTCAACATTAAAGGGAGATTAAAGTGCATTTAAAGCATCCCGCCAATGAAGCGGAAATGGCACGTAATTGCACAAATGATTATCACACGCAATTGCGCAAATAAAGCGATAGTGGAAATGCGCTGTCATTGAAATCCTGGAAGTAAAATGATACGCATTACTCTTTCTTTGTGACCACTTTAATGGCGGGTTTTTGTGCGATGTCGTGTGCGATTTCCCAGGATATTCACAAGATAAACTCCTGCTAGCCTTCATGTGATAAACTAGAAAGAAGCATTAACGCACATGTTTTTTGCTTTCAGGATTTAAGCAACATCGCATTTCCGATATCACTTTATCTCCCTGATTGCCTGTGATTACCTGCCATTTTTGCTTTATTTGCAGGATGCTTTAAATGCACTTTAATCTCTCTTTAATATTCATGGGATAAACTCCTGATCTCCTTCCTGTGATAAATTCCTAGGATTCTATGATTTTACCCAAAATTTATACATGGTTATTTTGTGCAGAAAACAACATGCTCGGATAGAAATATCTGTGCGCAGGGGGAAAAGTAAGCATAAGGTTTCTGTGCACATTAGTCTGCGTGGAAAATGCAGACAGCAGTTCTTGGCAGATCTTAGGCAAAGATGTGGTTGCTGTTGTGTGCCATCAGATCATCTTTGGCTTTTGGAACCCCCCTTGAGAAACCCCCAGAAGAGCCTGTTCATGGCTTCCAGACGCAGATTTAGTCAAACTGTAACTCAACCTTCTTCTTTTCGTGTTGTCTCAAACTTTACCAAGCGCTGTCCTCTTTTGCAGCGAGTCGTCTCCTCTCATGACGTATCCAAATTACGACAGCATCGAGTTTTGGCTTTTATGAACTGCCCAGCCTTGATTTGCTCTTGGACCCATTAAACCTGGAGGTTCAGGTTTTTGTGGTGGCCACGGGTACATTTGCACACTTGAAGCTTATGCACTAACTGTCTGTGTTTCTTGGGACATTAGACATGGCCATAGTGGTGACACATGCCTTTGGACTACTGCAATGTGCTCTACTTGGGGCTGCCTTTGTAGAGTAGTCAGAAACCTCCGCTGGTCCAAAGACTTGTAACCAGCTAAGAGGACCATTTTGAAAAGCAATCTCAGAGTCCTCTTTTCTGTTGCAGAGAAGCCTGGCATCTGCCCCAAAGCACCTCCGCATACCATCACCATCTGCCTAGCTTCGTGTCGGAGTGACTGGGACTGTACTGGGAAAGAGAAGTGCTGCTCTTACGGATGCATGGTAAAATGCATGAAACCTCGCTAAGGTGAGAAGGCCATTTGTCCTGGGCTCTGTATGTATATCTATGTGCATCCAAAGGCAGGCAAGAATTGTATTGTTTAGCAATGGTTTTGGATTCTCTCTCTCAAAATGGCTGGAGGCCATTCTCTCCTCTCATTGCTAAAAGGAAGGACTATCTATCTACCTATCTAGCTACACGCATCCCTCCACATTTGCGGCTTTGACTTTTGCGTATTTGATCATTCACAGATTTGATTAATATGTCCTCTCTGGGAATATCTAGGTCCTCCAGCACAAATCTATGGTAAGCTTTAACCAAATGTCGCAGTGAAAGACCGAGAGATTCCTAGAGAGAAAACCCCACTAGGCATTTGTAGCTCCTCCAATGCAATTCTATGGTCTATGTCTGGCAGATGTTGACCACAGAGTTGTCCTGGAGGACCTAGAGATTCCTAGAGAGGTGTTCTCTCAGGTAAAAACATTGTGTTTTTGTTATTTGCGATTTCCCCACATTCACAGGGGCCCTGTGCCCTAACCCAGCAAATGTGGAGGGATGAGTGTATCTGTGTTTTGAAACTGTTAAACCCAGATGAACAATGCCAGGTTTAGCCCAGGGCTGCTGTCACTAGGAGATGCTGGGATGTGAGACTGTAGCGGGTGAACCCCAAATCCACAAACCCGAAGGCCTGTGGCCTGCCAGAGGACAAGCAGAGTCAAAGAGACCGAACTGGCTAGGATAAAAAA
>NC_056525.1:1451431-1455373 GCF_019175285.1 Sceloporus undulatus | reverse complement strand
AGCCTTGGGGTCCAGACCCCCCCTTCCGTTAGAAAAAATGAATGGTGTGTGCCGCTGCACCCAACCCCCATTATAATGGTGGCACTTAGTCTGGACCCCACCCCTTCCCAAAATCTTGACTACATCCTGATTGCACAGAGTGAAATTCAACACGGAGAAATGTAAGATACTGCACTTAGGGTGGACAAATGAAAAGCATAGCTATAGGATGGGGGACACCTGGCTTAAGGAAAGGATCTAGGAGTCCTAGTAGACCACAAGTTGAACATGAGTCAACAGTGTGATGCGGCAGCTAAAAAGGCCAATGCGATTCTAGGCTGTATCAATAGAAGTATAGTGTCTAGATCAAGGTAAGTCATAGTGCCAATCTATTCTGCTTTGGTCAGACCTCACCTGAAATAACACTGTGTCCAGTTCTGGGCAAAACAATTCAAAAAGGAGCGTGTCCCAAGGAGGGCGACTAAAATGGTGAAGGGTCTGGAAACCATGAAGAAGAGCCTTTAGAAGAGAAGGTTAAGAGGTGATATGATAGCTCTGTTTAAATACTTCAAGGGATGTCATATTGAGAAGGGAGCAAGCTTGTTTTCTGCTGCTCCAGAGAACAGGACCCAATGGAGCAATGGATGCAAGCTCCAGGAAAAGAGATTCCACCTCAACATTAGGAGGATCTTCCTGACAGTAAGAGCTGTTTGACAGTGGAACACAATCCCTCAATGGAGGATGATGGAGTCTCCTTCTTTGGAGGTCTTTAAGCAGAGGCTGGATGGCCATCTGATGGGTATGCTTTGATTGAGAGTTTCTGCATGGCAGAAGGGGGTTGGACCGGATGACCCTTGGGGTCTCTTCCAACTTTATGATTCTATGATTTTATATATATATATAAATAAAATTCTCTATATAGAATTATGTGCCTTCAAGTAATCTGTTGACTTATGGCAACCCCATTAATTCCATCGTTTTGTTAGGGAAGGAGTACTTGGAGGGTTTTTGCCAGTTCCTTCCTCTGAAATGCCCACACAATAGCAAACCAGCACTCTCTGTTATCATAAAGGAATGTAAGTGAGGATAGGGAATCACCCTCCCAGCCCTATTTTTTTTTTTTTAGCAGTCCCCAAGAATCCTGTGAGTTTCTTTCTTGTAGCTGGAGAAAGAAAGGATGAATTATTAACTTCTCCGAAGCTGTGGTTGGAGGATCGGGAAACTGAAAATTAACTTCCTGTACCTCAAGAACAAGAGCAAAAGGGAAGCTGTATTTCAACACACAGACACACATTGAGCAGGGACAACATAAAAAAATGCAAAGCATTTGCAAACTACTGAGATATAAAGAAAAGACACAAAAGGACACCTTTCCTTGGCCGAAGACCCGACTCTCCTCTCTTGCAATCCTGGGACAGGTCTGCACTCAGCTCCAAACTGATGAGAAGGGCCAGAAAATCCCAGATTTTGCTCCTTTTCTGATATGAATTTGGAGAGCCATGCATGCTTTGTTCACTCCAGAATGGTTCCGGTCAGCTGCTGGTGCAGTGAGAGACTTTTTATACCAGTTCCCCAGATCCATTTATTTTAACCCAGTATAAAACTGGAAAGAGGAGGAACAAAATTCTGGGACATTGTAGTCTGGATGGATGTGCCCTTAGTTCAAGTCCAAACTCCAAAACTCTCCTCAAAGAAGCTGGGTGGCAGGAATGGGGAAAGTATGACCCATGGGACCCCTCTTGGCTTGAGGGGAGGTGGGAAAACGCACAACCGGAGCCAGCGCAGCATTTGGCAATAGGCAACCCCACAACCATTGAGCTTTAAAATGGGAAGTCATTTATTATTGTTAGGGTTAGTTATGTTTCACTGGTTTGTGTTGATTGTTTTTTGTGTTATTGGTGATATATGTGTGTGTGTATTTAATATTTAAGAGCTGTAAGTTGGGGGTAGGGGGCTATTTTTGTTTAGTTTGCAGGTAGGTTTTTAGATTAAGAGTGGGGAAATGGTTTTAAATGTTATGTTTGCAGTCAAAAGCGGTATGAGTTTTTGCTATTTTAAAACTAATTAAATTATTATTAAAAAGCCCCCCTCCACCCAAAAGAAACAGCACAACAATACCTTCTGTTATAAGTAAAGGAACACAGAATCATAGAATCATAGAGTAGGAAGAGATCACAAGGCCAATCCCTTGCCATGCAGGAACTCTCAATCAAAGCATAGCTTGAGGTGTGCATCACCGACATCCATTGCAAACACACACACACACACACACACACACACACACACACACAGTCAATTGCTCCTCCTGGGACCTTTTCACGCTACACAATTATAGCACTAGGGTTCCACTTCTACTGCCAAGGCTTTGCTCATTGAAATCCTGGTGGCGCAGGGAGTCCTGGAGGCGCAGTGGTTAAATGCCTATACTACAGCCACTTACTCACAAACCATACGTTTGCGAGTTCAGTACCAGTGAAAGGGTTCAAGCTCGACCCAGGCTTGCATCCTTCCGAGGAGGTTGCTAAAATGAATACCCAGATTGTTGGGGGCAATTATCTTACACTTTGTAAACCGCTTAGAGACTGCTTAAGTGCACTGATAAGCAGTATAGAAATGTACTTGCTATTGCTATTGCTATAAATCCTGGGATTGGTAATTTAGGGCAGGGACTATTTAGAATTCACAGCTAGAGAGCTATCATGCCTCACCAAACTGCAAATCCCAGGAAAATAGAGGATGGACCCTTAGCAGGGAAAGTGGATTCACAGGGCTGTAATGGTGTGGGGCATGAAAGGCACAGATGGAGTTACAGATGAGGTTTTAACATCCCTTGAAGCCAACAAAACCTCCACAAGCCAAACTCACCTTGAGAATGGAAGCACTTGCAACTGGAAGTTTCTTTCTAATCACTTTGGCTTTTGGCTGAGAACGGGGAGAAAAGTATCCCATGCTGCACCCCCCCACCCCCAATATGTCCATTCCATGCTGGGAAGGAGGCAGGACACCTCCAGGCCTCTGCCGGACCCCCTGCCTAGACAAGTTGTTGAGCACTGGTTGCTTGACAATAGAAGCGCTGAGGTGCTATGTGAAAGAAAGCAAGATGCGGGGAATGTGCTTCTGCAGCGGGTAACCAAACCCAAAACATCGGGGTGTTTTCCCATGGCACCAGCAGGCACTTTTAGCTTGGCATAAAGAGAGGTGTTGGCAGGCAAATCATTTTTGCACAGCCCCAAGCTTAGCATTCTGTGGAAAATGTAGTATATTACAAAAGCTAAAAACACTAGTATGGATACAAATTCATTTCCTATGGTTTATTTACAGCTATATGACATATACTGTATGTTATTATGTACTCAACTGTATTTTTCTTATGAACTTATCTTTGGCTTGCAATATACTTATAGAGATCATGGTGCAGTGGTTTGAATGTCGGACTAGAACTCTGGAGACCAGGATTTGATGCTCCACTCCACCATGTAAACCCCTGGGCAAGTCATGCTCTCTCAGCCTCAAGAGGAGGGCAATGGCAAGCCCTCTCTGAAAACCCCATGACAGGCTCACCTGAGGGTCATGGAATCATAGAGTTGGAAGAGACTGCAAGGGCCCTGATCCAGTCCAACCCCCTTCTGCCACACAGTAACTCTCAATCAAAGCATCCCTGACAGATGGTCTCTGCAAGTTTGAAACTACTTGAAGTTACACAACAACAACAACAACAACAACATTTATAGAACTGTGAGCAAGATAAATGCTTAATAGTGTATGTTACCAACATAAATCCTTGACTGAATCTACATTTAAATCATTCCTTTCATTTGCCCATTTTTCTGTAATTAAACAAAAAAAACCACCTTTCAACATTTGCATTGTGTCCTCAAGCAGTCCATGGCCTAACATCTGGCGCTACTCAACGGGCTTCTTAGCCATGCTCAAAATGGAGGACAATTTGGAACTCCTCCTGGA
>NC_056525.1:1446891-1451331 GCF_019175285.1 Sceloporus undulatus | reverse complement strand
TATTGGTTTGTGTGCAAAGCCCAAATGTAAAAAAGGGCTTAGTCTAGTAGATCTTGGTAAGACGAAATGAATGCAAAATTCCGAAATTAACGGATGAACAAAAAGGAAAGTTAAACAGAAAAATAAGATCAGAAGAACTATTATTGGCAATTAGGAAGGAAACACCTGGAAAGAGCCCTGGTGCTGATTGCTTCGCCAATGAGTTTTCCAAACCCTTTTTGAACCAGTTACTAAAACCATTGACTTGAGCGATGAATGAGATTATAGAGGGAAATATACCACCAACTTGGAGAATGTCAAATATAACCATTATACCCAAAGACTGACCCTGCAAATTATAGCCCGATATGTTTATTAAATGTAGATTACAAATTGTTTACATCTATACTGGCGGAAAGATTGAAATTCGTATTGAGTGATTATATTCATGAAGACCAAATGGACTTTCCCCGAAGAGGATGGTAGCTTGGCCAATGCTCTGGGATTCTGGGAGCTGAGGACAAGAGATTCCAGCTCAACATTTGGAGGAACGTCTTGAGAGTATGAGCTCTTTGAGAGAGGAACACACTTCCTTGGAGCTTTTGGAGGTCTTTAAACAGCAGCTGGATGCTTTGACTGAGAGTTCCTGCATGGCAGAAGAAGGGGCTGGACTGGATCAGGGCCCTTCTTGGGGTCTCTTCCAACCCTGTGATTCCATCAACCTCGGAGTGCAAGGAGCTGTGCCAGATCCCAGAGAGGCTGCCATCTCCCTTCCTCCGCCACCTTCTCTCCTTCCACCAACTCTTCCCCTTCACATTTCTCCTCTCTTCCGGCGCTTGCAACCCAGCTTAACCCTGCCATCAAAGCATTGATTTTTCTCTCCCGGCTCCCATCCAGGTTATAGCCCTCTTTGCCGAAGAAACAAGATGTTTCTCTAAGTTTATGTCTCCATTACAAATTCTGCAGAAGCGGCTGGAGGCCGGAGGCTGGCTTCTTCCTAGGTTTCCTTTTTATGGTGGGCAGAGAGAGTTGGGAGCTGCGTCTTCTTCCTTATCACCTTGGCTTTATTATAGGCAGAGTAAATTGCTTTTGTTTGAAGCGGCATAATGGTCAGGAAAAAAGCCACGCCGTGGAAATGACATTTTCACGCTGCCTATTTATGCTCAGCCAGCGCTTTGCATATTGAGAGTCTGCTCCATTTGCAAAACTGCAAAAAAGCACTCCGCCAAAAAGACATATTTTTGTAACAAAACATTCAAAACCAAAGCTTGGGATTTGCTGAGATCTTCTGCCTTCCAGGCCTCTCCATTCGCCAGCTTCATGGAAATGGCAAAGGCCTGGAATAGCAAATTCTGGAACAAGGGAGAAGGAATTGTTGGCGGAGACTTAATTCTCTCTTGACCCCCAACTCTTCAGTTAACCCTCTTTTGCCCCACTTTTCAGCTGTTTCTAAAATGTTCTTGCTTCTCCCTCCTCTTCCCATGTTTCCTTTCATCCTCAATTTACTTCATTTGATGCAAACTGAAGGTGCATCTTAGGCTGCATCCAAACTGGAGAAATAACCTGGTTTGGCACTGCTTTGACTCTTTTCTGGCTCAAGGCTATGGAATTCTGGGAGTTGGAGTTTGTTGTGGGCCTGCTCTGGGAATTCAGAGGTCCCCGTTTCACTCTGGGCCCACAACAAACTGTAACTCCCAGAATTCCATAGCCTTGAGGCAGAAAAGAGTCAAAGCGGTGCCAAACCAGTTTTTTTTCTCCAGTGTGGATGCAGCCTTACATTGTAGAAATAATGCCGTTTCACACCCCTTGAAATGCCGCAGCTTCATCCTATGGGATTTGTAGTTTCACAAGGTCTTGAGCTTCCTCTGCCAAAGAGTGCTGGCAACTCCCAAAACTACAGATCCCAGGATTCTGTAGGATGTATCCATGGCAGTCAAAGTGGTGTCAAACTGAATTATTTCTGAAGCGCAAAGTGAAAATGTAGTTTGCATTCAATTAAGTTAGTGAGAGAGGGAGAAGGAGAGGAGGATCTTGCCCTTCCCATAAGGCTTGGCCAAAAGCTCATCCGTTCTTCATTAATAATGTTTGCCATCTTGACCACGGACTGATGTTTCCTGTCCACACATGTCCCGTTTTTCACCAAATTAGGAGGAGGAGCTAATACTCCAGAGGACAGGATCAACATTCAAATTGACCTCAATAGATTAGAATGCTGGGTCAAAGCTAACCAAATGAATTTCAACGCTGAGAAATGTAAGGTACTGCACTTAGGTTAAAAAAACTTTCCTCGCTCTAGAAAATGTAGTTTCCATGCAAAATGCAAGTATTTTTGCATGCATGTTTACACGTTTGGATTTTTACCCTCCCCCCCTTGCATGGAAGCATGTGCAAACACATTTTTCAAACATGCTCTCTCTTTTTGTTGTGCATTATTCTTTGCTGAAACGTACAATTAGCAGCCTTGGACATTGGTTCCACTGTCAGTCTCAAAAGGTGTAAATGATTTCCCCCCTTCACAGTGAAATATAAACCCAATGATTTTCTTTCCTATCCTTACTCATATCCCTCTCTGGTTCATTTCAACCTGTAATACACATAAAGGTAACTAATCTACCCCAGAGGACAGATGAATAGATTGACAGTGGTCCCTTTGGGTATCTTTTGGATTTTCTTTCTTACAGCTCTTTACATCCCACCTTACCACTCCCAAGGAAGTTGCGGGTTTAGGATAGCAAACTTTTGGGGAAAGGGGGCATACAAATGAAATAACTACACACACACACACACACAAACACACGGAGGAAAGAGGAGATCCAGAGCTGAGATCCTACTTGTGTAAATCTTCACAAGTCGAGTAGCACGTTCATTGTGTTATGCAGCCCTTGCATTGTATGACATTGCACAGCCAAGCCAATACCTCAGATGTGAAACTGCAGGAACAATGAAATGCTCATGTACATCCACGCATGACAAACAATGTGTAGCCATGTGCGAACGGTGCCATGTTTGCAACTCTGCTTCTGCAGCCTTGAACTGAATGTGGACTTTCCACACTGGACAAAAGACAACACTGAACAAGCCTAAGATACCAGCGAGATTTGAGCCAAGGAGGCCATACACATCACCAGAAAATGATTTGCCAAGATTCACTCATGCAGAGGATTCGCTTTTTCAGACATGCATGGCCTCTATGCAAAGCAAACCCATTGGTATTTGGTGGTCTGCCCTCCATCAAGTTCAGAATCCTGCTGGCTTCCAGAGACTGCAGCCTCCAAGTCAGTTGGGTCTCTGGAGACACACTGTACCATTTGGAAGCTCCTGAGACTCTTGGATTTGTAGCCCAGTGAGTTCCTATGGGTAGGAATCATAGTATCCTAGCCTTGTAAAGGGCCACACCATTGGAAGACTTTTTGCATTCCCTCTTCCACTCCTTGGATAGATAGATTTTCCTGCATGCAAATCCTGCTGTCTCCCCTCTTGCAAACACCCCACTTGCTGCTACTGAATCACAGGGCAATCGCTTTGCAAATGGGGAAACAAACTGTGTGGTTCAGGTCACTTCCCCTTTTGAGAAGTTCCCTTTCCCACAAATTTTTCTCCTGCCCTTTTGGGTTTCCCATCTTCCTCCTCTCTCAGCTTTCTTTGGAAAGATGGTGAGATACAGATTTCTTCTTTACCTGAACTATTCACTAGCTAAATAACATCTAGGGGTAGCCGTGTTGGCCATATAGCAAACCCAATGACATCCAAACAATAATACCTTTATTGGGACAGCCAAAATGCACCATTACATGTTGCAAGCTTTCAAAGTCACACTGGCTTCTTCATCGGACAAATAGGAGAAAGAAATTGAAGGTGTTAGTCATAGGCCTGCATTTTCTGCTTCTGGTCTTAGTTCAGATGGTCAGGAGGGCTATGGTCACTGGGAGATTTTCAAAGTTAAGGAAATTTAGTGTCCATTTGCAATTCAAATAAGATGTTTCCTTGGAATCCAGCATGACTCCTTCCTTTGTGAAGCCACAAATAACACTGAATTTCTCAAAAAGTCTTCATGTTTTCCATTAGGAAAACTTTAGGTTGTGTAGTGCTAAAAGCATGTCAATCGCTGTATTAGAAAAAATTAGATAGGCTACAGCCTCTAAAAAGCCGTTAGTAAACTTTTGTTTAACCTACAAGCAATGTGTGTTTGTTGCTTTTGAGTCTTAGTTCTTAGGGAAGCATAGTTAGATGAGAACACATTTCTGCTACTCTGCTGATTTAAAGCTGGACCCGAAAAGGCTTGGCTTTGACATTTTTGATAAATATTTTTGCTTCCTTAAAGGTTGAAGTCTAAGGAAACTTGAATTGCCCAATACATCCAGTCCAACCCCTTCTGCCACATAGGAAGACACACTCAAAGCGCTTCTGACACAGGGCCACCCAGCCTCTGTTTAAAAGCCTCCAAAGGAGACTCCGCCACCC
>NC_056525.1:1433467-1446791 GCF_019175285.1 Sceloporus undulatus | reverse complement strand
CACACACACACACACACACACCCCTTCCCTCACTGCAGTCGCTCGCCTGCCTGCCTCCCTGCCTCCCTGCCTGTCATTCTTTCAGCCAATCAGGAGATGGAGGAATGAGAGAACGGATTTGAGAACGGATAAGAATACCACACACACCTCTGTTGGAACGTTCTCATCACGTTTCAGCTCGCTGGGAACACATTCGATCTGTACCCCCCTGGAACACATTTGGAACACATTTAATCGTTCTGAGAACCCGATTGGAACACATACGTGCGGTATACTCAAATGCGTTCCGTTCTCATCATGTGATGAGAACATTCTCAGAATGCAGTGCGGTAATCTCCTTGGAATGCAGTTTTGTTTCTCAGGGGATAGGGATGGAGAATGGGAACTAATGCTGGGAAGGAGGGCTCCTACTGCATGGGCTTTTGCTGGGGGTGGAGTGCTTTGGCTTAGGGGGACTTATGCATTGCTTTTGCTGGGAGGGATCAGTCTCTCAGCTTAGAAGCTGGGTGATGAGACATGGCTGATCTTGGAACCTTCAATAAAGTTCTGTTGTTTCATTAAACAAGCTGACTGGTTGATTGTCCAGGATTCTGATCCCACACTCTGACAGTAAGCTGAGACTCCTACTAATTTCCTCTGAGAACAATGTCGGAACAGAAGTCCTCAGAAGAATCTACTTTAGCCAAGACGGAGACCACGGCAGGAGCCGTGGGGGAGAGCCAAGCCCAAAGGATGGAGGCAGAGGCTCTTCCAAAAGACACCCAGTCGACACTGGCTCAGACGTTGGGAGCTGGGGCCCCATGGTTTGGCCAACCATCGGTTCCTCCACGCACGAGGGAGTGACGCCAAGCCGCCCGCTGGTCCGCTTGGGACACCGGTTTTACGCAGCCACTGCAACTGCAACTGAGGACAAGGAGGACCTACAGAAACAGGTACAGCAACTCCAGGAGGACATGGAAGGGGTCCAGGGCACGTTGGCCCAGATATTGGACATACTGAAGGGGGACACAGGTGCCAGAGGCGCAGGAGCCGAGGCCGGGGCAGCTCCTCCCCCTGCAGCTCAGGCAGCCCCAGTGCCGGGGGTGGCAGGGGTCCCGCAAGCAGCTCCCCCACCGGCTGGGCCGGCACTGGATCGAGCGCAAGAGCCACAGGCCAGGAAACTGGGCATCAAGTATGATGGGGACCTGCAGACCTTGCCCTACTTTTTGTCGCAGGTAGCGGACCACATGGAGGAGTGGGGTCCCACGTTTCCCAATGAGGCAGCCAAAGTCAAATGTGTAGCCAGACACCTCAAGGGAGAGGTGGCAAATTGGCTAGTGCAGCTGTACGATTGCCAGGCCGCTGAGCTGAGAAGTCTACCAGACTTTATGAGGGCTCTCAGAGCCAGATTTGAAGACCCTTTTAGAGCCAGCATAGCTCTAACCAGTTTGAAAGCACTAGATCAAGAATCCAGGTCCGTGTCGGAGTATGCTATGGAGTTCCAACGATTGGTGGCACAGGTGCCAGAGGGGCACACACGAGAGAACCCCCCCCCCCCCCCCACTGCCCTAGAGTGGATTCGTCTGGCTGGGGAGGCAGAGGCCATCCAGCATGAAGTCAAGATGCTGACTCAGAGATTTACAGCGCTTTATAAATAAAGGTTAATAATAATAAAGTGAAGGGGGAAGTTTGGACTGACAGCGACAGCTCGGGATCCGAAGAGCCGGCTTTAAACTACCTGAGCCTGCCTTAGAAAGCAGCAAAAGGCAGGCTGCGGGACTGGATGGCCGCAAACCTATGGTGAGTGGGGGTATCCCCCTGTTTGAATTAACCGTGACTTAAATGGTGGGCCCAGGCCATAAGGCCATGGAACTGACCGCTGCCATAGACTCGGGGTGCACACGGTGCTTAATTAACCCTACAGTTGTACAAACTTTGGGCATAAAAACCCAGCCTTTGGGGGACCCTATACCTTTCTTTCAAATGGATGGGACTGTGATGGGAGGGCAAGCGTCAGGAAAAAGGACTGTCCCAGTTTGGCTGGGAATAACTGACCATTGGGAAAAAATCCAACTAATAGTGGGGCCCACATACCGCTACCATGTGATGCTGGGAATTGATTGTCTGCACCATCATAATCCCACTACCAACTGGAGACTGAGACAACTCATATTTGATGATCCCATTTGCAGGGAACACGAGCTGGAGGCGTCTGTGAGGGTCCCTCCTTTACTCAAGCCCGTGGTAATCCCAAAACCTCAGCCGGCAGATGCAGCAGTCCACTTAGAGCCTGGGCACGAGGGGCAGACCCCATGGGAGGTGGGGAACAGCAACCAGGATGAAACTGGTACTTTTCCTCCTTGTTACCAAGACCTTAAAGAAGTGTTTGAATCCAAAGAGAGTGATATCTTGCCACCACACAGGGAAACGGACTGTGCCATTGAGAGCCAGGGACACCCCTCCCTAAACTGAAACTCTGCTCAATGACCCCAAGGGAATTAACCACTCTGAAAGAGTTTGTTGAAAAGAACCTGGCTAGAGCGTTCATTAGACCGTCTACCTCCACTTTTGCGGCACCTGTCTTTTTCCGGGAGAAGAAAGACGGCTCCCTTCGCCTGGTCACAGACTACAGGAACCTGAATGGGATTTGTAGTACCAACAAGTACCCCTTGACTTTAATGAAGGACATGCTGGGCCGGCTGGTCACCGGCAAGATATTCACCAAACTAGACTTAAGGGATGCCTATTACCGGGTGCGAGTCAAGGAAGGGGACGAATATAAGACTGCATTTAATTGCCCATTGGGGGCATTTGAATACTTAGTTCTCCCCTTTGGTTTAGCGGGAGCGCCCGGCATTTTCATGAGGCTTGTCCACAAGGTTTTACATGATCTATTGTTTGATGGGGTCCTAGTCTATTTGGATGATGTACTCATATACTCCTCTGACTTGGATAGTCACGTTAAACTGGTGAGGGAAGTGCTGCAGCAGTTGTTAAAGAACCAGCTCTATGTGAAATTATCCAAATGCCATTTCCACACTGACCGGCTAGATTTTTGGGGATACAGAGTGTCTAATCAGGGAATTGAAATGGACCCTGCCAAGGTACAGACTGTGTTGGATTGGGCGCCCCCCAAAACCAGAAAACAAGTACAAAAGTTCTTAGGATTTGCAAATTTTTACAGGCAATTTATCCCAGAGTTTGCTAGAATTGCCTTGCCAATAACGGACCTGCTTAAGACTAAAACATTGGAAACGAAAGGGATGGGGGCAGGTGCCAAAGAAAGAAAACAGCCTAAGCCTTCTACACCCATTCTCTGGTCAGACAAATGTCAGGAGGCTTTTGATCAACTGAAGCGCCTGTTCAGCACTGAACCCATTTTGTTGCATCCTGATCCTGATAAGCCATTTGTGGTTCAAATTGATGCCAGTGACTATGCCATGGGGGCTGTTTTGTTGCAAAAAGACAACAATGGATTGCTAAGGCCCTGTGCTTACCTTTCCAGGAGATTCCAAAAGGGGGAGGTAGGGTGGCCCTGCTGGGAAAAAGAGGCCTATGCCATTAAGCATGCACTAGACAGCTGGAGACAATTTTTGGAAGGGGCATCCCACTAGTTTGAGGTGTGGACAGACCATCGTAATCTGGAGGCCCTACAAGCTCCTCAAAAACTCACCCCCAAGCAAAGGCGGTGGGCCAAAGACTTCTACAAATACAAGTTTAAATTAAAGTTCTTTCCGGGCCGACAAAATATTTTGGCTGATGCTTTGTCTAGACTGCCCCAGCACATGGGGAAGGAGACTGTCCCCCTTGAGACTATGTTCACACCTGAACACTTGGACCTAGCGGTGGTGACACGCAGTCAGGCTAAGAAGGAGGGAGACAAGTCTCCTACAGAATTAGACATGGTGTTGTTGAGGATAAAGCAAGCTTCTGAAACTGATGAGTGGTTGATTAATAATAAAGACCGATTGGCCTGGAATGCCCAAGGGCTTTGGGTAAAGGACTCTATGATCTATGCTCCAGCTTCAATGAGGGAAGAGATATTAAAACTGTGTTATGACGCCAGGGCTGCTGGGCATTGGGGATATTTAAAGACTTGGCATAAATTGCGTAAAGCCTACTGGTGGGATGGAGTGCGTGCAGATGTTGATGCTTATGTTAAGAGCTGTGCCACATGTGCTAGGGCTAAACCTGTAATGGGTAAGCCCAGAGGACTGCTTCACCCTTTGCCCACTCCCGAGGCACCTTGGAAGCACATTGTCATGGATTTTATTACAGACTTGCCAGAAAGCAAAGGGAGAAACACAATTTGGGTAGTGGTCGATTTGTTTTCCAAACGGGCCCACTACATAGCCTGCAAAGGGATGCCCACTGCTTCCAAATTGGCTGACCTTTTTATTATGCATATATACACGTTCCATGGTCTCCCGGATAGAATTGTGACTGATAGAGGGATAACCTTCACTTCTAAGTTTTGGTGAGTGTTGCAGAAAAAATTGGGGGTGCAGTTGGCACTGAGCATGGCTTATCATCCTGAATCTGATGGTTAGTGTGAAAAGACTAACATGGCTTTGGAAAGGTACCTCCGATGTTATACCAACTACCTTCAGGACGACTGGTATGACTTGCTTCCGCATGCTGAGGTGGCTTTTAATAGTGCCGTTCATCGCAGTACTGAACAGTCCCCTTTCCAGATTAACTATGGTTTTGAACCTAAGACTCTTCCAGCCCTGCCTGTGGACTCCTCTGACCCTATTTCTGTGACCCAATGGGCTGACAAGATTAAAGGAGCTTGGCCTAAGATCACCAAAGCTCTGGAGGAGGCCAAGGGACAGTACAAGAAGTTTGCAGACTGGAAAAGGTCTGCTGGTTGGGACATTAAACCTGGGGACATGGTTTGTCTGTCTACAAAAAATGTAAAGACTAGACATCCGTCCAAGAAACTGGGACCTAAATTTATTGGCCCTTTTCCTGTCAAGAGGCTTGTCAATTATGTGACTGCTGAACTGTGCCTCCCCAAATCCTATAGACATCTACACCCCGTTTTTCATTTCAGGTTGCTGAAGCCGGACTGGAGCACGGGCAAATGGAGGAGAGCCAACTCCCCGCCACTTCCAATGATGATTGATGGACAACAGCATTTTGAAGTTTCGAAGATTTTGGACTCGGGGGTTCATAGGGGCAAGCATCAATACCTGATCCGTTGGAAACACTTTCCTTCGGATCATGATGAGTGGGTGTCAGTGGCACATGTAAACGCGCCTGATTTGGTGGCTCGTTTTCATTCTCTGTACCCTGACAAACCTTCTGTTTCTTCTTTGGGATAATGCATTTCTTTTCTGTGGGTGTGAGATCCAGCAACTTCCACCAGAAATCCACAACGACAACTTGCTCCAAAGAAATGAAGTTTATTGGAAATACAGGCAGATCTGACCAGACAGATGTTTAAGCAGAATCTAACAAGCCAAGCCTCAAGCACTTAGTTAAAACACACATTTCCCCCCACCTTTTTTCCTGTGGGCACTTGCACCCCCCTCTATGCCTGAGAAGCAGACTCCCTGGCCTTGAAGGCACTCACAGATGTCTCTGCCTTATCACCGCATACCATTCCCAGGCAGCAATCTACAGCAACTACTAGTTACCAGCAACCCCATCCCCCCAACTTCTAACAGCAGACAGAACTACAACTTAAAGCAATTATTAAAGCAAAATGAGCAGTGACAATAGGAACTGTGAATACTGATTAGTAATTGACTTTGGAGTTCTGACAGTGGGGGGGGGGGTTCTTTTCTAGGGGGGCAGACTGTTAGAATCCTGAATCCACATCAACTGTGGATGATGGGGGGGATGGGTTGCGCTTCGTATAGCTTGTAGAGATGGTGATATGGAGTACTAGGCTGGACCAGGTGTGAGTTATCTAGTGTCCTTGAGAGGCTGGCCTGCAGAGACTTGGAATGCAGTTTTGTTTCTCAGGGGATAGGGATGGAGAATGGGAACTAGTGCTGGGAAGGAGGGCTCCTACTGCGTGGGCTTTTGCTGGGGGTGGAGTGCTTTGGCTTAGGGGGACTTATGCATTGCTTTTGCTGGGAGGGATCAGTCCCTCAGCTTAGAAGCTGGGTGATGAGACATGGCTGATCTTGGAACCTTCAATAAAGTTCTGTTGTTTCATTAAACAAGCTGACTGGTTGATTGTCCAGGATTCTGGTCCCACACTCTGACACCTTCACATGTATTTTGACATTCCTTTAAAGTCTTAAAATTGTTCTCATTTCCTTCACAGCCATGGTAATAGAATTTCTCACACATCTTGGAAGCCGGGTTGTAGTAGAAACGGGGCAGGAGAGCAAAGCACGATCCAGGATCTAGAGGATACTGGCAAGCATCTGTGGGGCAAAAAAAGAGTTGGCCTGATCAGACCCAGCATCTCTTTCATTAGGGAACTTTACAGAACTTAGAATCATAGAGTTGGAAGGGACCCCAAGGGCCACCCAGTCCAACCCCATTCTGCCATGCAGGAACTCACCATCGAAGCATTACCTGACATATGGCCTTCCAGCCATTGCTTAAAGACTAGAAGACAAAGCAATGGATGCAAGCTACAGGAAAAGAGATTCCACCTTAACATTAGGGGGAACTTCCTGACAATAAAGGGCTCGGAATGTATAGAAGTCTCCTTCCTTGGAGGCCTTTAAGCAGAGGCTGGGTGGCCATCTGTCAATGGAGATGCTTTGATTGAGAGTTCCTGCATGGCTGAAGGGGGTTGGACTGGATCAGTGCCCTTTTTGGGGTCTCTTCCAACTCTATGATTCTATGAACTTTCTATCATTATTTGTGGTTTTAATTAATATGTCCTCTCTTGGAAATGCTAGGTCTTCCAATGCAACTCTGCCAGAAGTTGGCCATAGATTCATGCTGGAGGACCTAGAGATTTCAAGACTTAACTGGTTCTGTAGGCATTTGTATGTCCTCAAGCATGATTATGTGGTCAACCTCTGCCAGATGTTGGCTGCAGAGTTGTGCTGGAAGTCCTAGCGATTACCAGAAAGGTGTTCTCGCAAGTAAAAAAAAAAAAATAGTGTTTGTTAATTTGTGGTTCTCCCACTTTCATAGGGGTCCTGTGTCCCTAAGCCCAGTGAATGCAGAGGGCCCACTGTACCTACAAACATGTTTGCAAAGGTAACTGTAGCCATGGACAAAAGGACTATGTAGCACAGAGCTGAGGGTCCCCAGCACAGTCCCTTCTATGTAACCCCCCCCCTTGCAAGCAGGAGATCTGGGTTGGGGGCTGGCAGATTTAAGGGTCCAACTCATGTAAGTTGTTACAGGATGGGACTTCTGACTGCTGGTTTGCTATCACCAAAGTCTTTGCAGGACCAGTCCTGAGATGCCAAAAGTCCTGGAAGGATCAAGATTAAGTCAAGACATAGCTGTCTCTACTCATGAAGGGCAGTCGAAAGTACAGCCGTTTAAGGGCTGCATTGGCCTCTCAACCCTTGCCAGAGCAACACAGGAGTTTATCGCATTGCTAAAAAACCTGACTTACCTTTGCTGTGTTGAAGTTTAATTCAGAATAAAGTCGAGAAATGTAAGGTGCTGCACCCAGGGCAGGAAAATGAAATGCATAGATATAGGATGGGGGACGTCTGGCTTAAGAAGACTTAAATGTGCAAAAGGGATCTAGGAGTCCTAGTAGACCAAAAGTTGAACATGAGTCAAGAGTGTGATGCAGCAGCTAAAAAGGCCAATGTGATTCTAGGCTGCATCAATAGAAGTATAGTGTCTAGATCAAGGGAAGTAATAGTGCCATTCTATTCTGTTTTGGTCAGGCCTCACCTATGCCCAGTTCTGGGCACAATTCAAAAAGGATGTGGACAAATTAGAGCATGTTCAAAGGAGGGCAATTAAAATGGTGAAGGGTCTGGAGACCATGAAGCCCTATGAGGAATGACTTAGGCAGCTGGAGATGTTTAGCCTGGAGAAGAGAAGGTTAAGAGGTGATATGATAGCCCTGTTCAAATATTTAAAGGGATGTCATACTGAGGAGGGAGCAAGCTTGTTTTCTGCTGCTCCAGAGACTAGGACCCAGAGCAATGGATGCAAACTGCAGGAAAAAAGATTCCACCTGAACATTAGGAGGAACTTCCTGACAGTAAGGGCTGTTCGACAGTGGAACACACTCCTTCCTCGGAGTGTAGTGGAGTCTCCTTCCTTGGAGGTCTTCAAGCAGAGGCTGGATGGCCATCTGTCGGGGATGCTTTGATTGTGATTTCCTGCATGGCAGAATGGGGTTGGACTGGATCAGGGCCCTTGGGGTCTCTTCCAACTCTACGATTCTATGATTCTATGATTCTGTCCAGAAAATTCCCTAGGTTAATGAAAGCATCTCACCGTAGACAGGAGTCAGGCAGCTTTTCCTACATCCCCAACTGCAACACTTCTCGGGCCAAAGGCATACAGAATCCTCAGCACAGCTGGCAATGCAGGGTGTCACTTTATCTGGAGGAGGCATTGGGCACATCCCTGGTCTCTCTGCAGCACAGAATAAACCCAAATGCTGTGAGACAGTGGTATCTGGGCACGATAGTGGGGCATGGGGCACTCACCTATCTATTGCCCTTCCTAGAAAACCTTTCATGTTGGGATGTCCCAAGCTTCCATCTGCTGCCATGCTGCACAACCCTTTGGCTTGATGCCAGGCTCTTCATGGCTCTTGCATGTCCCCAGGTGCCTCCTTCCCATGAAAGTTACTCCTAGGGGCATCAGTAGGGTGCAGAAGGTTCAGACCTCATTGGACGACATTGGCTGTGCCTGTTTCAGCAGTTCTGTGGCCTCTCAGGAGGCTCAGCAGCCCATTCTCCAGGTGGCAGAGTCTTTGGACATGGAGGAAGATCAAGAGACAGTGGCTACCTTCAGTCAGCATCGATCTGAAAGGGAGTGCTTACAAAAGTCATGGAGACTCTATCAGAAACACGCTGGCAATAAGATGCACACACCCAAACACCTGCAGCACACTCATATAAGCAGCTGCAGGATGCCTGCCTAGTTGCCAGTGATTATCTGACTTTCTTGGGGAAAGTACTCTGTCTCTGGCTCCCATTGCTCTTTGGACTGAAACCTTGCTTCTTGGACCACTGACCCGTCTTGATCATCTGGAACCCTTGACCTTTGGACGGCCTTATTGACCTGCCTATCTGATACCCTGGACCTCAGACTTCTTGACCAACCTTTTGGTAATACTTTTTGTGATTCTGGACTTAGAATCAGAGACATTGTCTATTGCTTTGCATTGGCTCTGCCAGCCAGTGATTTGTTTGTTTGGGAACTGAGCTGGTCTTATCAGCCATTTGACCACTTTCTTGGGCATGGAGCTACTGGCCAGCCAGGAAAGGGAGGTGCAGGCAGCAGCAGTGATGCCACGGACTCTTCCTCTCCCTGCTGTCATTATTCCCTTTCCCACTCTGTTGTTTGCCAGACAGCAGCAAGAAGTCATGGCAGCCATGGATGTTCACCCCTTCTTCTCCACTTCTGTGGCTCTTTCAGGTGAGGGAGGCAAGACAGAGAAGAAGGTGCAGGTGCACAGCCTTCTGGCTTCTCCGCTGCCCTGGTTCTCTCTACTAAGGACCAAAGGCACTGGAGAGCCCTGCCCTCCCTTCCATCCCCTCCTGTTGCCCCTTGGCAGCCCTTTTCAGGCACCCACACCGGGTGACACCGACCCTAGTAATGCCACTGCCTCCGGGTGCCATCTCTCATTGGGTTGCAGCAGAGACCGCTTGAATTTCCTAGGAACTGGTCCATCCCTCCTCTCTCCTCTTAACCACTATCCCACTTCTCCCACATTGTCCCATCATTTTACAACCCTCCGGATTGTTTTGCATGCAGTAGTAGCTGCAGTTGCTCATAGCCAGAAGCAAACAGGCCTCCAACCCTAGACCTCTTCACTGCCTTTTCTAAGTAGTCTTGGGTCTGCCATCTGTCAAACCTCCATGGTCCAGTTATTACCACTGTATTTCCCCCCAAAGGGTTGAAAACTGAATTTTCTGCAATGTCGATAAACCCTGAGAAAAAAGATTTCTGGACCGAAGAGAATCTTTCCAACTGGGATCTATTCTCTACAAAATTTGTACAATTCAAAGAGATGGTCCTGTTAGTCTGGAATATGACTATGCAAAGGGATCTTGCAGCACCTTTGAGGCTAACTGAAAGAAAGACATCGGTAGCATGAGATTCCATAGCCTTGAGCCTACTTCAAATATGCATCTGAAGAAGTAAGTCCAAGTCTATGAAAGCTCATGCTACTAGCTTCTTCCTTTCCATTACTCCCAAGAGTGCTGCAAGATCCCTTTGCATACAAAACTGGCACAAGAGCATTAGTGCAGAAAAGAGCATTTCTTTCTTTCTTTTGCAGAGGAAGCACCATTCTCTTGACAGAAATAGGATTTTTCTGTGCAGAACAGTGTTTTTTTTCTGCCAAAAAAACCCCACTATGCTAATTTTGCATACAATAGCTGCCAAACTGTGAATAGTCTCCAAAAACTGCAGCTTTCCAAAACAGTTGCAACAAGAAGAGATTTGCCGTTGCTTCTTTGAGAAGGACATTGATGAATAATTACTCTTCTATGAACACAACCTCAGGAGAGCAATGGAGAGTTGGAAGAAGGAAGGCTGACCAGGCTTCTCCATGAAGCACAGTCTTGTCCAGGGAACCTTGCCTTGGCAGGGATGGGAGATGGAGAAGCTCCCCAGCGGCATGGCAGGGGCATCACTTACCCTTGAAAGAAGCCATGGCCATGATGGCACAGAAAGCCAAGAGACCCACAAGGAGGCGGATGAGGATGCCAGAGGGTTTCATGGCAAGGCAGAGCTGAATGGTGCTCCAACACTATTGGACTCCTTTATAACCCATAGACTCTTGCCTCCCACGGCAAAGTCTGAATAAGTAAACAATAATAGATGCAAAGACGCACAAGTGGCCTTGTTGTTGGGTCTGGGCCTCTACGTAAATGCTTAATATCCCAACCCAGCAGCAAACAAGAAATAATGGAGCCACTTCCAGGCTGAGCAGGAAAAGAATAGACAACTGGGAAGGGAGCCAATGCTCCTGGCCTCTGACAAAAAGAGAAGCTGCACCGAGTGACGCCAGGTGAGACCATTTCGCAATATATTTGCCCACTGCCACATCGACACAAACAAGCGTGGAAGTGGGCACCCTGAGAGAAGGATGTCTTTGCAAAAGTAGAAACTGAGGCACTGCCCTTGGATGCCTCTGAATGGACAGAGTCCACTGTTGGGTTATATGTCTTGCATTGTGATGGCCCTTGTGGTCTCTTCCAACCCTATGATCCTATGATTCTACAGATGGGCAACTGCCCCTAACCTCAATGGGGCATGCACCCATGGCATGCGCCCATTCAATCCTTGAATATGTGCAAATTTTGGAACTCAACCGGGGGGGGGGGGGGGGTCTGGAACTGATCCCTTGCGAATTCCAAGGGGTGGTTGTATATGATTGTAATTGGGTTTATTGGAACTGTCCTGTATTCCAGACACATGCCCAGAAGAGCTGGGATCCTGTTAGCAACTGGTGTGTGTGCAGCCAGATGGGTAACCTGGGCTGGAAGCACACAACTCCCTTCTTGCAACAGCTCCTGTTTCCAGGCACCATTCAAAGTGCTGGATTTGACCTACAATGCCCTCCGCTGCTCAAGTCCAGGTTATCTCTCCTGTTTTGAGGTCTGCTAAGGAAGCCCTTCTCTCTGTCCCATTGGCATCAAAGCCTGGCAGAATGGGGTTGGACTGGACTGGGAGCCTCTTCCAAGGATTCTACGATTCTGTGACTTCGAATACTGTGCAGAATTCAAAGATGTCCTCACAGGATGGAGGTTTGCTTGATGAATCCTGAATGGTTTTATACACTGTTTACTGCTAAACACCTGGATCCCAACAGTGATGCATGATCTGGCTCTCAGCCTAGGGCTTACTATTGTTGCTTCCTATTTATGCAGAAAGCTCCAGATGTTCTTGAATGGAGGGCCAACTTTCCAAGGAAAACCTGTGCCCACAGACTCCCTGAATAATGCCAGTTCCTGGAGAGTGAGATTAAATTTACACCTAAGAGAGAATTTCACCATTTCCAGTGAAATACATCCAGGATTTCAGGAGGTTTGACTGGCTGTACTGTGTTAATGCTTCAGAAGCTGTGGCATTGCAGTCTTTGGTTTGTTTGCAAGTACATTGTAGGACCTCTCCATTGATGCCCCCTTGTCGTGGGGGAGAGGCTTGCGCACCCTAATGATGTTGTGAGCTATGCTGGCGGTGGTATAATAGCCACCGGCAGAGCCTCCCATGCCAGACAGGTCACAACCGAAGGGTCTGACCAAGAGCGCCAAAGGGCAGGATGGGCTCTCTAGCCTTATGGCAACCATCCTAGGAGAAGGAAAACTCTAATCCCAAACCCGGGCAGATGGTGCTCATCTAACCCTGTAAGGCCAACCATCGAAGAGAAGGAAACTCTAATCAAACCTACGACCCGAGGACCATGCTGCCACTGTCCATACTTGTCAAGGCCTCAGCAGTCGAACCTCTGGTTTAAAGGGCGAGGCCTGTTCTGTGCACGTTGTGCTCCACCAGAAAAATCCATTGCATGGGCTCCAAGGATACATCCAACCTCCGAAAAAGCCCTGTAGCGATAGGCAAGGGATGAAACAGCAGGTGTAAAGATGCACTGGAAGCCGCAGACCCAACCCTGCATGCAGGTGCTTCAGGACTTTGGTCGCTTGAGACTGACTGGGGATGACAGTCTTGTTTGGCAGCATCCTGAATGACCAAGCAGCCTTTTTTAAGGAGAGCACTGCTTGCTCCATATGGAGAGGGGCCTAGAAAAGGTGGCCTAAAGAAAGCTCTGTCAGCGCAACTGCTGGGGTCCAACAACCACTGTCAGCAACTCAGTCCTGGGGTTAAATCAGACCTTTGTAACAGAGCTAGCAATTTTAGAAGCTGAAGCGTGGCTCCAAAGTCAATTGAGATAACAGCAACTGGATGTCTTCCAGGAACTGAAGCAATGCAGGAACCTCCGGGGACACTCAGCAAAGCGATGCAAGACTTCTTCTGATAAACCACCAGAGAAACAAAGTCCCCGAAGTGCTCTTTATTCACAGTGCTATAATACAAATACAGATCTCCAAAACTCCAAACCATACCAAACCAACTCCTACTACAAACCCACAAGCTATCCCTTGCAACCCCTGGGCTTATATAGACTCCAGACCATGTGGTCTCCCAAACTCAGTGAGTTCAGGTGTGTAACCATGTCATGTGTCCCCTGTGCAATCCAGACACATGGTTTCAT